>NC_135690.1:8522609-8703813 GCF_964276395.1 Gasterosteus aculeatus | reverse complement strand
TTAATGATTTTAATAAAGCACCCAAGAAGTCACTGTAGATGAGGCAAAGACATTTTGGTAGCAATTAAAAAAATGTTTTTATTAAAGAACTCATAAAAACAAGTTCAACAAAATCACTAAAACTCGGCTTAGCTAGTAAAAACAAACCCAGTGCATTGTCTCCCTGGTCTAACACTTCAGGGACGTGATGGGGGGGAGGGGGGAGGTAGTCTGGCACAAGGTAATTTCAGGATGGGAGGCACCCCCACCCCCTTTTAATGGGCTAGGGGAAACACTGCAGTTGGTTCAATACTGTGATTTTACTTTAATATTGAACAAGGTAAAACTGAACCATAAGATGGCAAACGGCAGGAGGTTCTCTCTCTCTCTCTCTGTGTCTCTCTCCAGCAGGGGAGCAGGACCGGGCCAAATGGGAATGAGGCCATGGCAGCAGGTGCCTGTTAGGCGATGCCACTTATTGGCTGTTTGCTTCTGGAGCGCTGCGGTCGAGGCCCCCACCGCACCAGGAGGAATCGAATGGTAGCGTCGGCGTTGTGAACAACCGTTGTTGCCTACAGAGCGGCCTCACAGAGCCACTGGCTGTGGTCTTGCTCGAAAATCTCTCACAACACAGTTGACACTTTGAATATTCTAACAAACAGACCCGCCGCCGCCGCCTCTCTCCTAATCCAAGTGCGGCATGTGGTTGTCAGCTCTACAGCGGCGAGGAAAGGAAATGTTTTGGCACGCCTCCGCAATGGAGGAACATCCTTATTGCATCGCTGCAAGAGTTCTGCTGAAGATCTTTACCAATCGGGATGGAAAAGGGACAACGTCCACAACACTCACAGCTCTGTTCCATCATGCCAGCTCACAGACAGAACTTAAAAGCTTTATTTCATTTGGCACTCCGTGACATGTTTGTGTGCGTGTGTGTGTGTAAGTGGTTATAGTGGCGACCGGTTCACATGTCTCTCGGACGCCGCCCCACATTCGTTTGTGGCATTTCGATGTCTCTGTGGCGCTGAGGGACGCCCGGTCGGAGGAAGTATTGGTTTGAAGGAGAGGAGAGTAATGGCCAGTCGTTGGTGGAAAGCCTCCGTGCGCAAGTCTGTTGCCGTTGACAAGCATTTCATCCCTTCACGCACGCGGACGCACTCCTCCAGCAGCGAGACGGAGGACGAATGCAGTTTTTCTACCCCATTACTCCGCTTGCACATTCCATTCACAACTTTTATCTTCCCTCAAGGAGGAATTCATTTGGCGTCACAAATTTCATCTCCATCAGGAAGTCATGCGATGGCTGGTTAGTGACAGAGCTGCAAAGGCTGCGCTGCTTTGTGGCACCTAAATTGGGTTTGTTCACCAGCACAAAACCTAAAAAATCCTTTCTAATCAGCAGTGTCCTCAGGTCAATTATCATGTAAGTCGTCTTTTTTATTTTATATTGGCTTTCCTAAACACCATCTACCAAACGGTGAATGGTGTGAAATGTATGTTTTGTGTCTCCGGGATCTCAGTGTCGTTGCAGAGAAATGCTGCAGTTGAGAGATAATGAGCCCTCAGCAGACGACATCACACATGACGCGTCATGTGACCAATCCGGGCAGGTGATACCATGGCAGCACAAATACACAGGAGAAAATCGGATCATGGACCAGCACAGCGGTGTCTCTCCAGAAAAGCAATAAGTACCTCCCAAAGGAGCCGTAGATACTTTGCATCAACAAAGAATGAATGCAGGACTGAAGCACACGAGCCGGCGACGGTGAACGAGGCAGCGTTGTGCCTCGTGTACGTTGGCATTTCAAATGCCTCTTGTGGAAATGCAAAGGATGCTATTCATTCTATAAATCGCTTAAAGGACGTAACCATTTGTAGTGGATTTACGGAGACCACATCAGTGATGACATCCCCCTTTGCAGGCGGATTATACGTGTATGATCAATCGATGTGAAGTTATTAAAGCAGAGCACTCAAGGCGACTGTTATAACTCTCAAGGCGAGCTTATCAACAAGCCCGAAATCTGCTTAACACCACCCATCCTTGTCTCCTAACTGATCTGTGGGTTTCGCTTAACAACTGGGAAAAAACGGGAGGGTAAAAATGGCTGGCTTGTCTCATTAGGTGCAATCGAAATTTGTTGACGGGTCGGGATGATGACAATGACGTCCAGGAAGATGAAGGTGTTCTCTGTTGTCATGGAGCCTCATCCTGCTCCAGGAGAGGCTCACTAATTGGCTGAGTTGTCTGTGGATGACAAGACACACCACTTTCCTGCGTGTGCGTACTGCTCCATGGAATTTTAATCATTCATTTTATCGAGAAATGATGGTAAAGCAGATACATGTAGAGGAAGATAGACAGACGGACACACATATATATCTGGTAGATAGATGAACATTGGATGACACAGGCACAAATGTGGTTTCTATCTGAATTGCGGACTGGTCCTGCAGTTGTGTCACTTACACAGTGTCTCTGATATGTCAGAGCTGTGTAACAATTAGGTATGTACATGTAGGTGCATAACTATGTGGATCGGTATGTAAATGCAGTTCTCTCTCCCGCCAGGGTAAGAGTCTGTGCCAGCCTTAGATATGCTAATTGGGTCGTGAGTTGACAAGGACTCAACCATCAGCCTGCATAATGAGTCCACGCACAGAAGATCGGCTGCTTCGGAGGAGCAAGCAACAGGGGGAGCGAGGTCGCACAAGGCACCGCGTTTGGTGTTTGCGAGTCGTCGTTTCAGGCGGGTGAGCGTTGCGTGGGCGTCCACATGTGGAGATGCCACCCTCCAGCTGTCAGGTGAAAATATATCTGTAAATTGTGGGTTCTTTTAAAAGTCCCCCCTCCCCCCTACCTTAGCCATGTCTTAGCTGGATGACATTGCATTTTTGGCATCACCCCAATGGGGTATGAAAGAGGTTTATGAGCCTAAGGGTTTGAAAAATTGACTCAGCTTATGGAGGGTAGAGTAATCCTTCAAGTTAATACGAAGCATGAAAATTGTCGTAATCGAAGCTGTGAGGATTTCACCCAACAGTGTGACGCATGGCTGTCTTTTGAAGTAAATTTGGGACATATAGATTGCATACAAACAGCATATAGATTGTGGGCACATCTCCACTGACTCCTACTAACGTCATTCCCATCTCGGCTTTGTTTAGGAAATATAAATATTGCAAACAACATCCAGCTTTTTTTGCAATCATTTAGCTTCTGATTTCCAAACAATATCTTTAAGATTTGAAAGTATTATATATAAAATGTATAAATAAAATGCTTGAGTGAAAGTAACACCTCAAGAATTAGCTGGCATTTCATTAGAGATGAATTAAAGGTGTTGAAATATTGGTTATAGAATGATTGGCTGTATACAAATGTAATTCAAACCAACAATAATAATATGACCATATTCAAGGATGTTATGGTTTTGCACAAAGGAAATGTTAAGATTTACTGAAGCAGACTCTTCATCCCAGCAGCACTAACAGTGCCTTTCACTTCACTTCATGCCTATAAACACTTTCACTTGATTCCTTCTGTTCTAATCCCCTCCGATAATCTGCCCTATATGTACTTTTCTACCATTTTGGAAAATACAGTTCCTGCTTAGCGGCAGCCACTCCATCTGTTGCTGGGCTCACAGGCCCATGCGCCCATTACTGGATGCAACTTTCTAACTGCGATGGTCTGTTTGACCTCCGAGGCCCTTTAAGATGCGTGGGTGTATTTTCGAAGCAACATTGTTGGGCTGCAGCAGCTTTGCAATGACCTATACATGCAGAGATTGAGGTCGAAGGGAAACTTAATTTGGTTATTTTTACACATTAGGATTAGGGAGGGAGACGATTTCCGTCAAGCTTCTCTCACCAGCCCGTCCCTTTGTTCCTCAATCACAAATCCATGTTTTCTAGACTCTGAAATGGATTTGTTACGAACAAAAGCTTAAGCGGTCCAACAACTAAAATGGTCAAATATTGGTAGTGCTGCTGTGTGAGTCTATTGGTTTCTAGTGTGAAGGGCTGACGGCTCCTTCACTTCTTGGTTGGTAAATATGGCCAAAATGAAGAAAATCAAAGCTTTGAGTTCAAAAAATGGTACACTTACATTTCTGCAGAAATCGAGTGTGTTATGCTTCACACTCTCTAGCTGCAGGCCATCATTTAATTAAATATTGGCCTAAAGCAAAAAATCAAGCTTCCTGCCAGAGAAAGCCAGTGAGAGGACGTGGGTGGATACAATTGTTCAATTTTCTCATGATCTCAGGAAAGCTATTTTTATCACTGGGATGTCATTATTTCATGACATGAGGAAAATCATGCTGTTTTTTCTGAAGATCACATATTAAAGTTTGAAAGCAAACGTCCCACTGAAGACACAGAGGACATGTAAGAGAGATTTGAAAGCTCTGAAAAGAGAACGCGCACCCCATGATTCCTGAATATCCATCTATACACTGCCTTCAAATAAAGGAGACGAAAAATGCACAGCTCTTGCAAAGAAGAGAGACATTTTAAAACCTCCAGTTATATCAAATAATCCACATAAAGCGAAATAAAGTCTGTACTTACTTACCTCATTCTCTCCACTTTAACCAAGCGTTGGAAAGAGATAATGACTACAAATAATTCAATTACTAGGATTTTTTCCAACCATTAGAGTATTTCATATTTTGTTTGTTACATTTTTTTAAATAATAAAAGATTCTTAATTTTGTATTAATTAATTCAACTTTTACTTAAAGTAGAAAGTCTCTTTTTTGTTGGAAACCTGTAGAAGTATTACAAACAAATAACATTACCAACATACGGCTGAGAGTCAGCTAGTCATTTATTCATGTCCAGAGAAAACACACCTTGGTATGTCAACTTTATTATTCCTTTTAATTTCCTACTAGGATATTAGTTTCGGCGTTAGCTAATGATTAAGTGTGTAATTAGCCATTTCATATATCATTTAGTTTCATGAATAATAATGCAACGAGAGAGAATTGCAAATCTCAATTTCAGCACAGTTCAGAGTAATGTCTTGGAATGGAAATTTAAAAAAACGGTCAACCACCCCCAAATTAAAGCATTACAAGATTACATGTATGAAACAATAATGAAGTAATCAATTAGTTAGATAAAATAATTACCTATTAAACAAATATATATGTAGAATAATTGATGAATGAGATATGTCAGACGTATACTGCTTGATTATCAGACACACAGCGATGGCATTGATGGTCTTTCCTTCCGTACCTGCAAGTTTAGAGTAAGATTGCTTTTTGAGTGATTTTTGCTCTCAGAAGAGTAATGTGAAAATCCAGCAGCAATCCTGTTTTATAGCTTCAGACCAGTGATTTTACTCCTGCCTGGGAATCCTATTGCTGTTTGCCAATACTTTCCATGATAACATTGTTTGGATGTTTGCTTTATCAATATTTATTTTTTTAATTTCAGCATCCTGCTGCAGTAAGACTGAGATTTAGTTAAAGCACCCGTCTCCAGATGCATTGATATTCAGGGAATAGAATCGCAGTATTTGAGTGACAGTTGTGTTTCCTTGTAGGAGAGGAGCCTCAGATAGTTTATTTTCACTGCTAAAAATGTAACCGGGGCGGTGCAGCTCATGCCTGCAGTAAGCCGTGTTCCATCCCGTGCCTCTGATCCTCAACGTGTGTGTGTGTGTGTGTGTGTATTTTTGTGTGTTTAAAAGAGTGAGAAGGGACGTGTGAGAGAGTGTGTGCCAATCTCCCCCATGATGCTTTGCCATCTGCCATGTTTGTGTGTGTGTGTGTGTGTGTGTGTGTGTGTGTGTGTGTGTGTGTGTGTGTGTGTGTGTGTGTGTGTGTGTGTGTGCGTGCATGCATACATTTAGTGAGAGTTGTGTGTCTGCAGGTTACAGGGTCATAGGAGAAGTGAGGTAATATCCGACCCAGCCTCTCCTTGCGTCCGCTAGCAATCTACGGCCCCTACAACAAACTTTTCCTCTCCAATCTGGCTCACAAAGACGTGCATAATTTTACAAAAATAGAAGAAGGGTTTGCCATCATTTCTGACTCATTGGCGGAAATGTAGAAGAAGAATAAGAGGAAAAATCAGTCAAATCTTAAGCTTTGTGGTGCATTTTTTTCCCTTTTTGATTTTGGTTTTCCTTCCGCTGTGTTCCCCAAATATATAAATAAAAGTTTTCAGATCTTTTTTTCTTCTGTCAGGTCCCCCAAGCACCCTAACAGACACTTGCGGCAGTTTTAAAACTTAAAGACACACAAAGAACACGAGCATCCTATCCGGTGTGCCACCTCGCCGCCAGCGTGGTGCCACAGGAAACATAACTGGTTTTTCCATCGTAGCTCGTTGTCATGGAGACAGGCCTTATGAGACCATCTCAACCCACTTGTGGTGAAAGGCATTATGGGTAAAGAGGGAAGGGAGGAGGTGGGGGGTGTGCTGAGGTGAGAAAAACAAAACATGTCATCCTCCAAGGGACCCAGTGGAGCAGGATCAGGTTGGATGTCACCTAAACATTGTTATTTCATCAGCCTGATGGAGCACAATAACCGGTGCACATTACACCACCTGAGCCACGGTGTCATTATCAGCCCGTACCCCCATCAATCTATAAGTCTGGCTGACCATCTGTGTTGTCACGCTGAAAAGGCAATAAGACCAACGCCTGCCGCCTACTTTCTGGATGCGGGGGCCAGATGATCGTGGGGGGGGCACTTTGGGATGTAGAGGCTGTAGGTAGCTCTGAGTCATGACAACGTTCATGCTCACGAGGTCACGCCTTTTAATTCTCCTTCCTCCGTCGTCTATCTGCATCTCCCGTCCGAGGAGGAGCGTTGAAATACCATCAGCACAAACGCAAACGTGCCCAAACCGGCCGCGGCGCCCGTATCTCTCTCTTCGCTCTCCCCTCCGTCATTCACAGCTGCAGGACGCTCTGGGCCCTTTTTGTTTGAACTGTGTCAATGGACCAACAACAGCTGGAGCAGGCGGCCCGAGGGGGGCAGCTGGTGGGGAGGAAGAGGATTTGGGTACAAGCAGGGGTTAGAGTGTGTGTGGAAAGTGAAGATGAATGACAAGCGGCGTGGAGGAAATGGCGTTTAGACAGAAGAGGTTACCACACAAGGGAGCCGAGGAGGGGAGAGGAGAGGAGAGGAGGGGAGGGGAGAGGAGGGAAGGGGATGAGAGTAGATGGGAGAAGAGATTTTAGGAATATGGCGACTAATACACAAGGGTAAGATTAGGGATTACGTATGAGCGACTCTGTGGTCGAGATGGCTTTGTCAGCAGGTGACAGCAAATAGGGTTGGAGTGAGGTCACAGAGAGGCAGAAAGGCCCCCGAATACTCCACACAGGACAGAGGAAGCTGAGCTCCACGCCGAGCAGTCTTCCTAGTTAGATTAAAAGCGGCAAATCGAGTTTCTGTAAGAGGAGAATTTACTTAACATGCTGCCAATTGTGCTTGAATGAGCCCTGATCTGATTTTTCTTATCACATTGTTCAATTGAAAATGGGACGCTGAAAGCTTTTCTATTCACCGTCTATTACGGGGCGCTTGATAAGACGACAGGGCAAAGCGGTACAAAAAAACGAGCCCCTATCAGATAGACGGCCATGTTTTCAGATGAGCTATTTTTAGTGTGGCACCGGGCAGGCGCTGATGTTTTTGAGCAGGTCGTTAGCTCGATGAGTGGCTAACGACCTGGTCTCTCAAAGGAGACTTTGAATACGTAACTCGCAGATACAGCATTTCATGCAGTGAGGGTCGGCCCCGTATCTAATGCCACTCCGTTTCTGACCCCGTATTGGGGATGTCAGGGTGGAAATGCGCTCATGGGGGGTTGCACGTGTTTATGTGTTGATTACAATGTCGCCTGTGAATACACATTATGTGTCGCCTATAGAACACGTATGTTATCCGTTGATATTTGACAGGTTAACAAAGGCTCCCTCCTCATTTGGCTTGCTCACCTGCGGGGGGAGGGGAGCAGAGCTTGATGGGGCCGTGGAGTTATTGAATCCCAGACAGGGAGCTTCTTGAACACCTTGTCTGAAATATCAATACGCAGAGACTGAATGATGCTCAGACTTCCAGATGTGTGCAGCATTGCATGTGCGTGTTTTTGTGAGGAAAGAGACCAAATACTAACCCCCCTCCTCCCTGAGGCTAAGGATTAACAAGTGGAGCATTGTTGGAACATCTATTAAACCAGCCGTTTCTGATAAATTTAGTTCCATTGAATTTTGCTGCATCCCTGCCGCCCACTCGATTCCTCTCTGTTGAACTGTTTTCCGTTGTTGGTCTGATGTATTACTGCATTAACACTTTGCATGCCACCAGAACAGTAAAATACTGAACGCTAAAAAGGAATTAGGCCAAAGCTACACTTAAATGAAATTATTAAGACATCTGAGGACAAAAAAAAACCTCTCAATAATCTACCATTGGGGCTCATTTCACGGCACGCTAGAAAAGGATTCTTATTAATTCCGAGGCAGCGCCCAGAAAACCATTTTGGTCTGCTTCTTGTCTTAGTTGTTGAGCAGTTCCTCTATTGTTCCAGTATTAGTTCAGTCAGAGCCGGCCTGCTTGAGCTGTTAATCCCAAATCAAGTGCTCTGCCTGAATCAAAAGACCTAATCCTGCATTAGCATGAATTTGCCTTTAATATTATGGATGTTCTCGCTACATATGAAACATAGCATGTCTTCCCCTCTCCCCTTGCGCTGACATTTCAGCTGCCGCTCTAAAGGCACAGCGATGAATCAGAGGTGGGGGAGACGTGCCTTTCATTGGTTTCAGCTGACCTTCATGCTGTTGTTATTTGTGTATGTGCCTGCAGAGTGCCCACCCTTGTTGAGTGAAACACAACCGGTATCTTGGTCATCTCCAACCAACCCGCGGCGGTGCCATGCCTTTGTCCAGGAAAGGTGGAGTTTCAGTCCAATCGAGGAGGCCTGGCCGGGGGCTCCGCCTTCGCCCCCCTCCGCTGGGTCTGCTGCTGCCCTTGATTATGCTGTTAAGCGGCCCTCTGAGCAATGTGTGTGGAGCACCAGGTATGACTATATAATATCTATCTATCAATCTATCAATCTATCCACTATACGTCTGTATGTCTGTCTTGCAGTCTGTCTGGCTAATTAGCAAGCTAGTTGTGTTGATATTTTACCTTGCTACCAATAAACTACCTTTCTTTCAGTGTATTTCCTGTTGTATCATATCTGAATGGGAGCTGGTATGGTGTCATCAGCAAATGCAATGAATGAATGTGTGAAAATATGTGGCCGCTAGTTCATCAGCTCTGGACGGTGGAGTTGCTAATATCTTTGATAAGCCTGTGCGTCGCATGAGCATGTTCCTCATCATTTCGCTGATTACAACATTTTCACAGATAACCTGCCTCGGTAGTCCACACGCACACGCATACATACATGATGCTCAGACACACCTGCCACTGCTCCGAAAGTAAAAGAATGTGGGCTAAAGATGGAGATAGCACTTTTTGCAGTTAGCGATGGTGATTGTCTAATCTATATTTTATTTTCTATATGAGCAAGCAATCTGAGGTCACGAGCTTTAAGAAGACTGATATAGGAAATATTTTTATAGTCAGTGAAGAAGTAGAATTACACAACAAAAATCTTTCAGTCGAATGTCTTTGCCTTTGGACCACCTACGGTGTATCTGTGCAGAGGGGATAGTGTTGGAAAAAAGATCCATTTCTTGTATCTCCCTATAGTCTCAATAAAGAAAAATAATTTTTTATTGCATTAGAAATTATTTTTGCAGAGCTAATAAATGAGAGATTATACCTGTAATAAGGTTTAAAACTCAAGCCGCTGCAAAGAATGTGCGTTTTTGCAAGAACCACTTAACGTGTTTTTTTGGAAACTCATATGTTCCTTAACATGAATATTGTTATTATTGAGGTTATTATTTGCACTTTTTTATGCAAACCTTTAATGTATTCTCTACAGTTTTGCCTGCAAAGTTCACATTTTTATGATTTTGAACAACGAAAGTGAACATCTTAGTTCACAGGTGTACTATAATATACATTGTTAGGCAGTTTGAACCCACACAGAAGGAGGAAAATGACCCAAATGTATCATAAAGTTTTGTATTTTTGAATAGTTGTTTCTATCCAATAAGGTGAGATCCTTGTCTTCATTAACTTGATGGCTCAAATTAAATCTTTCCCCTTTGTGAAGATTAATGAATTCATTGCAGTTATGATACTTTTTCCAAAACTGTCTTTTGCAAAACTTTTTCCCCCCACATAAAATGATTCATATTTAACTTTCAGACACAAACAATGTCAAAATCATGCAAATATAGTTATGAATAATTCCTTTTTTTATGTGTAAACACGAACGTCCCAGTTTACTCCAACTGTCGTCATCATCTTTTGTTCACATAATTTCTTTTGTTGGACACATTTGGCTGTGAAACGCAAACAGATTTGACAGCAAGTACGAACAAGAAGGTGCATTATTGAAAGAAATGTAAAGGTTTGTCAAAGCAAAGCTGGTTTATCAGAAGTAATGTTTCTACGAGGCACCAATTAAACATTTCAAATGGAATTACACTTTTTTTCTCAAATACCATTTTTTTTAACGACAAATTAAACTTGAAACAAATCATTTTCTACGTAAATGGAATGCTAACTGCACTATTGGACTATCTCTGCTGGTGGTTTCATGCTTCATTGTGTAAGTCAGTCAAATGAATATTGGTTACAAAGGTGTTCCATTAAAAAGGGCAGTGGTAGATCTGTGGTAGACCTCCTACTGCAACGGAGAGAAATCTGCTATTAGAGACAAAAGCTCCCCTGTTAGTCTCACATTTCCAATGCAGCTTTATGTAAACGGCAAATTCAAACAATTTTCTGTTCAATGTGAATCCATCCAGAGCCACAACCTTGCAGTGCTTTCCCCTGGCTTTGAGAAGAGGCTTAAGTGGTAACATTGCAATCCGTTTTGCGAGAGGATTGGTGTTGAAGTGCATTTAAGAGAACACAGTTCTGGACTCAACATAAAGCCACTGAAACCCATGTAGAAGCCGTAAGAAGGACATGAAATTAATTAATAATCCCACCGGCTGGAGAAGGCAGTTTTCAGCCATGACATTTTTGGGGGGATAGTTCCCATTCCGTCGTTGTTGGCAGGGGAAAATGGCAATTTGCGCAATTCTTTGTGCGCTTCTGCAAAGAGTCTAACAGGCAGGAAATGACCCGATCTTGAGTTCTAAAATGGTGAGCATGAATTGATCGTGATTGGCTATGCTGCGCCAGCGTTTTGCTTCTTCCTGTTGAAGATTGTGGCACACGCACAAAATGAAACCACTTCATTTCTGGCATTCAAAGTTTGTCTTTTAGAGGCAACACATTGGAGCGTGCATGGACAGGAGTAGTACTTTGTCACTGCGTTATTCCAGTAACTGTCGTGGCATTGCTGGTAACCTGGAAGGTGCTCAGAGTGGCTGTTAGCCAGGGAAGTGAGCAGGAAAAACGGAAACGCGCCAAAATAATCTGCTGGCGATTGATCGCTAAGCAGTTTTTTTTTGTCCCCGGTCCGTCTCGAGAGCAGAACTGAATCAACACGGCAGGACCTCACCCGCCCAGACACAGGGGGAGTGGGAGGAGAGATCCAGGTTGCTATGGTAAGGGTCATCCTGACTTCACCCTGATGGATGGCAGTGATTCTGCAGCTGAGGAGGAGTTAAGCTGGGCACCATGGCAACAGGCCACAGAAGGATAGCAGGGGATGGGTTCATGAAGTTGTTAGATTGATCTGACTCAGCCACTGTGAAAAATATACGTTCAGTACTGTTGGCTCAATATCACACTTAGAAATTGCTATTTTCTTGCAGGAGGTAACTGCTGCACCCTTATATCCCACATGAGATGCATCATAAAAAAAGAAAAAAATGTTCTCTTCAAATCCCCCGCTGAAGCAGAGCTGGGAATCGAAACAAAATGAATTGTAGTAGTTAAGATCATCAGAATTTACACGTGCGAGTGCAAATCCCCTTATATGAGTTAGGGTATGCAGGCACAGAATGGCACCTCTGATATTTATACATTTAAACCAATTACATGCTGTGAATGTGCAGCCAACACCTCTTCTACCTGGGAAACGCGTGCGTCTCGTGACAGCTTGTGCTGCATGCAGTTTGAGGATTTCCTGCCCTGAAGGAAGCAGAACGAGAGACGGAGGGAGAGATGGACAGACAGACCGAGAGAGAGAGATACGGGGAGAGAGATGTATTCCTCTGAAGCCCAACCCCATCTTTTATTTATGACCCACAGGAAGTCCTTCAGTGTGTCCTCTAGGTGATACCCAGGAAGTAAGCACAACACGCAGCCATCAGAACACGCGTCTGCCTGACCGGTCACTGACAGTGAAATGGGGCGTGGTCAACAGGGGGCCTTTGCAGGCTGTGGAGTCAGTTTGATGTTCTCTGGATGTTAGCGTATGAATATTCATGCTAGTGTGTGTGTGTGTGTTTTCTCTTCCTCTCTCTCTCTCTCTTTCTCTCTCTGCCTCTCAGCTCCTCCAACCTTCACCAAGATTCCAACGGACCAGATTGGAGTGTCAGGGGGTGTAGCATCATTTGTGTGCCAGGCCACTGGCAATCCCAAGCCTGTCGTCTACTGGAACAAGAAGGGCAAGAAGGTCAACTCCCAGCGCATCGAGGTGGTTGTCACAATGCACAATGGTCAACCCTTTCTGCAAATGCATAATCAATAGAAAGCAGTTTATGATAAAGACATGGCGATGTATACAATTACCATGTCTTGGGTATCCAGTATATTTCTAGATAGATACGGTGAATCGTTCAATGTTTGTTTGTGCAGGATCAGATATTGCTTTTGACGGGAATTGTCATTCTGTTTTGCAATTTTACAAGTTTCTCAGAAGGCCCAGTTCAAATGCATTTATGAAGTACAGTTTGATGAGAAGATTGACAGCACTCTCCAAGTGTTGACAGGTTTAGAAATGCATAGCGAACAGGAGCACCTTGTAGCTAACGGCCTCTGTTTAAGTAGAGACATGAGAGAGGTGCCAGTTTTTTGTCAGTTAATTCTCTTCAAGTGAATAAATAAGCACATTCAATATGTGTTTGGCTTCAAAATAACACAAATGAATAATGTAATCATTCAAGACCAAATTTATGGTAAAAAAAATGAATGCCCAAGGTGTCACATATAAATATGAAGCAGATTTCATATCAAAATGCACACATTCTACAATCACATTAGAGGACAGATCTTATGTTGATGAACGACTAGTGGTTAGAGATAATCCACCAGAGGAAGCCGCCCAGGTTGGTAAGTATCTACCTTGCTGCAGTGTCTTTTTGCAAGGCTCTGAGACCCTGACAGCTCCAGGACGAGAGCTGCGCCTGACCTGGTGGAGGGTAGGACCAGTACAAACAAATCAAAAGTCCTTCGAGGAAATCCATCAAATATCACACTATAATTGTTATTGCATTAACACAGTAAAAGAAAACTATGCAAAGTTACGTAACATTGCAGTCGCTGTTCTTCTTCTTATCGGTATCCGTCTGTTCGCTGTGCTGTGACTAACGCGTCTTCTCCTCTGCTTCTGTGGTCGTCCAGACTGTAGAGTTTGATGACGGTGCAGGTGCTGTGCTGAGAATCCAACCGCTCAGAGCACCTCGAGATGAGAATATCTATGAGTGTGTGGCACGCAACAGTGAAGGAGAGGTGTCTGTCACTGCGAAGCTGGCCATTATCAGAGGTGAGACCCCCCCCCCCTCAACGCGCCCCATCAAACCCCCACATTTCACCGTGCACACACCTGGTTACAACCGTTGTCTCCGGTTCCCTGAGCTGTCGGTCGTAGATGTGACAATAGAGCCATGCCGCACCCTCCACAGCAAACTGCAGTGCACTGTTCTTTTTATAGTCCCTCAGAGTGCGACAGAGCGTGATCCGGCCACAGGGAGGGCCGGCTAGCGTGCTAGCTAAAGGGTACTTCAACAACCCAATGGCCTGCCAGAATGAGGGTGTTGATCTGACGTGCGCGGCCTCCCTCGGAAGGGAGACGTAACCAATTTGGGGCTCAAAGTTGCAGCAGGTCGCAGCTCGTGGCGGCATGCCTGGGATCTGAGCCCTTGGCTTCCGCACAGCACAGCTGGAGAGGATGAAGTAATAGAGGGACGGCCGCTCGGGCTGGTACTACATGAACAGAAATCACGGGATTAGGCCCCCGGTTTGGCAGAAAACTCATTTCTGCGAGGGGGAAATTGAGGAAGAGAAAGCCGGAGGGAGGAGGAGGTCGAGGAGAGGTGAAAAGGAGGATGATGGAGGATGATGGAGGATGAGGGGGGGGGGGCAAGTTAAGTAACACTCACAGGATGGTGTGAAACAATAGAGATGAAATGGGGTGTCGGAGGAGTGGGGGTGGGGGAGGACGGGGGAGGGGGGGGTGAGGACTGTGCAGTTGGCAGGGCTGTGAGGTACGCAGAAGGCCGGTAGCCCAGGGAATAGACTCCTGTCCATCTGTTACGCAGCCCGTGGTCTTTGCACACACAGCCCCAACCTAAAGCGCATTACCACGTCGACTTCACCTCTGGGGCAAGCCGCTCGGCGTGCGGGACTCTTCCTGTTTGGCTTTTCTTTCACTGAGATCTGTGTCCCCTGTCTGTCCCCTCCGTGACAACTGAAAGTCTTTGATTCTTCCTTATCAGCTAATGAATACGTTAGCGGATTGTATAACAATGTTTGAACAATCGGTCAACCAGATTGAGAGATGTTTGTAGCCATAGTTTTCTTTTTCAGACAGCGTATACCGATGCACATGTGACTGGGCTTTAGGGGAATATTACCATCAATGCCACCCAGTTAATTACACCCAAGGAGACACTGCATTAGTGATTTTAATAAAGAACCGGTGAACAATTTTGAAAAAATATCTATCATAGAATAATTGATACGGTGATGAAAGATTACCTCAGTTTACATCGCTTCCAGCTTCATACAACAGTAGCCTTAACGTTTTTTGCCAGGAGTATTTTTTACCAATTAACAATACTAAAGTTTTCTGGAAATTTCCTCTCTGTCAAATTTGTATGACAAATGATTCTAATATAATTTTAATACCAATAAGCCATAGCAAGAATTGTTATGGAGGCGAAGGCAGTCAGTTGTGTGAGCAGAGTTGCACCAATTTCAGAATGCTTCATCATCAAAGAACCATAATTAGAAACGTATTTAAACCATTGAATCTATTTCTGATGTTTCTACAAAGCATAAACTTGAGGGTTCTCTGCTATTAGCCTGCTGTTAGCGGATTAGGCAATGCAAAAAGTAAAGTCATTTCTGGGGCTCTTTGTTACCAAGAAGCTCCTTGGGAGAAATGGTGGACTTTATGTAATTTCCTTTTGCCCTGTAAAAGGCTTGTGCCTTTGAGTTTTTAATGACAGATATTTCATGCTTTTTTCATGTTGCTTCCACTCCAGAATTCTATTCCTAACAAAAATACAAATTGGTGCTCGCCACTATTCGACAGTTTAAACCCGAAGCCATACAACCGTGCAATCCAATAAAATAATAAACCAATGTGCTGTATGATGTCATCAAAGAAGGCTCTCAGTGCACAAATGCTGTGCTTGGGCAAGTCTTTTTTCAACGGAGAAAAGGTTCAGCAACCACTGAGGGCAAAGAAAGGAAGCTTTCCATTACGGACCGAACCCACGAAAGGTCTTTTCATCCCCTGATGTGTTTCATGGCATCATTGTGTACAATGGTTGACCGATACTAAGAGCAACGTTGTGCAGTGTGGGGGGCCGGTGGTTTGCCACCGGATATGCACCACCGCTGTGTAGGCTGCCTAATGGATGGAGATGTGGTAGGTTATGGTCAGGAAGACTTTTGTGCCTTTAACAGCATCACTCTTGTAAATCCCATCACCTTCTCTTCTTCCTCCTTCCTCTTTTCACTGCATATATCTTCCTGTCGTTGACTAGCAGCCTTTTTTTGGCCCACAGCAAAGTCTGTTTCTAATTTCATCTCTCTTGTTTTATTCATTCTTTCATTTTCTCCACCATCTATTCTGGCTGACCCTCACTGTCTATCCGACTCTCTCTACTCCCCCACCGCCCCCACCCTTTGCATTTTGACGGTCCCCACCCCTCCAACCCACCCCATCCCTGTTCCGTCCAAACTGATCCTTTCTATGGACACTGCAGTTGTGTTGTTCTGCCTCGAGGGAATATCTGCAGCTCTGCATGTTTGAAAACCTCTGGTGGGCGAGAGATTCTCATCATTGCAGCTGTGTATCTGTGCGCATGCACATGGATTTCTTTGTTTATGGCCGTGCGTGCGCATATTTGTGTGTGTGTGTGTGTGCGTGCGGCTGGTTTGTAATCCTGATTATAGCCACCTCTCAGTGTCCCATTTTAGGAGAAAGGGAGGCAGGAGATGGGGGAGGAAGTGGGCGAGAGAGAAAAGTGGGAGGAGAGACGTTCTGCCACCACGGCAACCACCCTTCATATGAACAACAAAGTCAGATCAGTGGTTCCCCCCCGGCGTCAGCTGCTTTGGCAGGCCGGCGGCTCAAGCAGCATTTTGGTCTGGAAACAACGGAGAGTATCAACTCTGCCTGCAAGAGGATTACACTCCCTGAGTGGAGAACCGGCTCTTTCATCCGCCCAGTTTTCCTTACTCTTATTCCTTTTTTTTATGCAGTCTATTCTTCAAGTTTGCATGTAACGTGTTGTGTGTGTGTGTGTGTGTGAGATCGCCAGGTATCGCGTGTTTAGTCTCCGTCTGCTCGGGCCGGTTGGGGACATATGTGGGTATTCGGTGGGATTCATCTACAATACTAAATCCGATTCTGCATTGTAATGTGATCTATTATCATAAAGGGCCATTAGCATTTAAAGTGCTCCCCTTCAGCAGTCTATGGGTCAAAGCAATACACCCTTCTTAAGAGTGACAAGCCCCGGCTGGTTAATCCTTAATCAGGTTCCCTGAGATCATCTTTTTTGGGGGGGAGGCTTCTTTCATCCATGTGGTCATTGTTTTTCTCCGGGGAAGCTGGTGCGTCTGCATGTGAGAATCTTCGGGTGACTCAAGAAATACAGAGAGAGAACGGAAAGGAAAACCTGGATTCATGTTTGTTTGTTTGCATCAAATGCATTATGTGTTTGTGTCTGCGTGGGTTTCTGTGTGTCTGTATTTCCTAGTATTTGAGTTTTTGTGCGCTTGCACGTGCATGCATGAATCGCATATTTGCCCAGATTCGGTTGGCTTCAACAACTGTTTTCGGGCACTAGGCCTGATTGCCCTTCTGCAAACACAACCAAGCCAAAATGTGAGCTCTCAACCTCTTGATACACACAAATACACACAAACACAACGCTGCAGGGAACAATGTTTGCTGGTCTTTGCCAATGTTCCCCCAAAAGCTGTTGACACATTCAGTGTTTATACACACATGGCGCATTTTTCCATAGGCCGTCTTATCAATTTAACCAGGAGATGGAACACAGCGGCGCTTTTGTGCAGCAGTGTTTGCGTTTGATAAATGATTCATTTGGTGAAAAGTGTGATCAAGGCCATGTCCGCAGTATCTATTTCAAGCAGTCGCTGACTCATCCGGCCGCCTGGCTGAATACCTGTAGCCCCCTAATCTCCTCTCCGGTGAACTCTGCTTCAACGTCCACGTCCAACTATCATCCTGCTTGCTCGTATATATTTTCAGAACAGAGTGCGAGTCGTGAGCTGTGTGTTAGTTCCATTTTTCCGTTCATTCATCAGTGATCCATATTCAATTGACCCCCAGAGCTTCACCATCATTTCTAAATTTAATTAGTCATTTACATTCCATGGAATTTTCCACGCACACTGTGCATGTGTCTGTCCATCCGGTAATACAGTGTCATTGTTCTATTTGCTTCCATACCTCATACACAGTAAAATGGCACTAGATGTGGAGTTTATAAAACGATAATATATGCGCACATCCAATGTGTCTAAAAATATATAATATTTATTGAAAAAAAAACAGGATTAAACTATTATAAATTATTATATAATTATAAATTATGAATATGTTCTAGCCCCAAACAACAAACCGTAAAAATAATAATAGGATATTATTTCTTTACAAAATATTTCTACTCTTATTTCGGGGGTATCTAAAAAAGAATTTATCCATCATCTGTCCTTCTTTCTCTTGCGTCTCGCTAAGGATTCATTCCGAGGTTCACCTACTGTATACAGATAAAGACCTGACTGGGATACTGAACCCACCCGCCAACATGCACACGCCGTGGCGTGCTCTAATTAACAGCCAGGGAGTCCATGTAGTAGTAGCCAGAGGGGTGATAAAAAAGACCATCTGAACCCTCTCAGGAGAGAGGTGGGCTTGGGGGTGGTGGCAGGGTGGGGGGGTTGGAGGGGAGCAGATGTAGGTCTGGCATTCTCCTTGCCTCGGGGGAGCTCTCATCATGACCTCCCCATCGATCTACCCCCTTCTCCTTGCTTTCTCTTCCTGCATGTTTCATCAATGGCCCTACCGCTGGTGTCCATTCAGGTGGATCATTAGTATTGATCAGTCAGGGGATGAGGGTGAGGGATGGCATGGAGCGGGAAGGGGTGGGGAGGGGGGGGTCCTCTCCTTCCAATCGCGTCTCAGTTGGCTGATATCGAAACGTAGCTTGCTACAAGATCGCACCTCTAACCAAAGAATCCAGGCTCATCACCAGACTCTCGATCGCTCTCCTGGCTTTTTTCGCGGCACCCCTCCTCTCCATCCTCCTCGCCGCGGCGGCTTGACAATCCTATCTGCCGCGCTCGCTCCAAAGCCGATGACTGTGGAACGAGAGAAAGGGAGCGATAGATCCTATCTCCACTCAGCCTCTCATCCCCATCGCAGAGCATTTGGAGACAGATGGTGCACTTCTGTCATGTGGTTAGGTAGCAGGGGGCCCGGAGGAGGAGAGGAGCAGTTGATGTGGCCACAGTCTGTGTCTTGGACTGTTTGGCTCCGGATATGTCAGTGATGCCCGGCTTGAGCAAGCAAACTTTGTTTTTGGGGGTGGGGGAGGTGTGTGTGTGGGGGGGGGGTTGCTGTGCTTGACAATCAAGGGGCTCTTGCGAGTTTTGATTTATTAGCCGAGCAAATTGCCATCTTCGTAATTGCTTTGCCGCTGTAGGAAAGTGGAATATATAATTACAGGCCCAGGTACGGGGGAGGTGTCTGTGTGTGTTTGTGGTAGGGATAGAGTGGTTAAAAGGGTAAGGAGAGGAGGAAGCAGCAGTGCGGATGGATTCTTGATTACGTGTCTGGCCATCTGGACTGTTGTCACTGAGATGCTTAATCCCATTCACCACGGAAACTGTGCGTTAAGCAACTGCTTTTCTGCATGCACACACCTGGCTTTTCCTGGACATGTGTGGACGAGTCTGTACATTTCTCCACCCGTATTGCACAAATCTGTGAAGATGCTAATGAGAACATAGCAATAGAAACAAATATGTACACACACACACACACGCAGAGCCACAGGAAACGAACACACACACACACAAACATTTATCCACTGCCCCACAACATAATCAGACATATCCAGACGCTATGCAGACACATCCCAGACCGGCCTCTCTAATCGTTGGTACATTTTAACAATTACTGCTAACAGGTCCTTATTACCCCCAGTGCCCTGCCCCTCCTCTTGATCCCAAATTCTAATTGCTGCGGCTGTTTCTGAGCAGCTCTTTGCATAGTTATTAGACAGGAATCATTACCACCACACAACACACAGCCACACCATGGCAAACTCACAGTTCACTGCCACCAAACACCTGTGTTTCGAAAAGTGTCCTGTGTGTGTTTGTGTGTGTATTTCTGGCTGTGTTCATAGGTGTGTGCGTACGGCACTTAAGTAGCTCCTGCTGACTAGGCGGTGTGTTTATACATTCTGTAGAACCGGCCTGTCACACACACATGTACACACCGTAAAAGCTAGTTGTGGCTGTGCCGCCTCCTGGATCACCTGATCCGCATACGAGCCAACATGCGTCTTTGATGAGGAAGCGTAGTAGTAGGTAATCTGTCCTGGTCCCAATCGCTGCAGATGTTAAAGGAGGGGGTTGGTCAGTAGGTCTCACATCCCTGTGCATGTGTGTGAGCAAGTCTATTCACCTGGGAAGAAGGTGTGTAAGGATTCGATGCATGGCTGTGTTCACTCTGTCTCTGTGCAGGCAGATAAGTAACCCCAAAAATAAATGAGTATTGTCAAAAATGGTCCCGCAATGATGCAACTTGATGATGTTGGTGATCACTTTTACACCAACATTGAGATATAATTTTCAGTGAGATGATTGCAAATAATCACTGAATAAATTGGCACAAAAATGTCCGTTCCCCTCAAAATCCCTTAGCCTAACAATTTCATTGCGTCCAGTACGTTGGTTCTTGGCCAAATACCTGTAAATCTAATGACACCTCCAACAGCCACACCTGTACTCCCAATTCTTTGACCTTATTTCTTTCTGTTCATCCTTCCAGAGGACCTGTTGCCATTCGGCTTCCCCAGCATAGACATGGGTCCCCAGCTGAAGGTGGTGGAGCGGACGAGGACGGCCACCATGCTGTGCGCAGCCAGCGGCATCCCCGACCCGGAGATCTCCTGGTTCAAAGACTTCCTCCCCGTCGACCCCGTCAGTAACCAGGGTCGCATCAAACAGCTCCGATCAGGTGAGAGAGACAAGCGTTTATAGTCCGATAATTTCAATTGAAAATGAGTAAACAAGCGGTGCTTCTAAAGCTTCACTTGGGTATCGGGTGATATCCCTGTTGCTCTAAATGTGGTGATTATCGTGTTTTTGTTATCGTTGAGGGATTACATGCTCCACTTTGAGTTTTCAACATCCTTTGGGGGTGTAAAACCTTTTTAAAGCCAATTCTATAAAAAAGGCTAATGTGCATACTTTAAGCCTAATAAAATGCTGTTTTTATGAACATTGGGGGGGGTGAGGGTTACAAAAAGGTCACAATTTAAACGCACTAATCTCTCCATTGTCAGAAATTAAAAGTAAATGTATGGCAGCAAGCAATAAAGAAAAGTTCAGAAACAATTATAAAGTAAATCCGCTTTGAAATAAAAGCTTAATATAATAATCAATGTACCAAAAAAAAAAAAAAGATTATATTTTCTCACAATCAATAGTTACACACAGAAGAGTTTAACTATTACTCCTCTCGTCTTGTGACCCACTCTTAAATTGTGTGAAATGAGCTCAGCGCCGTCAAATCTGAATTTAAGATCCCTTAAATTGCCAGCGACAGTAATGGGCAAAAGAGGGAGGGAAGCGTTTTTGCTACTCCAAAAAAAGAGGAGGAGTGTGCCTGTGCAGACAGATCGAGGTAAGAATAGAGAACACCATCTCGTGCTTAGAAGCTCAGCTTTGTTTAGGCTCTTCTATATAGATGATGCCGTGTCCACAAGTGTAGGCAGATACGTATTTTCTCAGGCGCTGTAACTCCGCCGTCCTCAGGGGAAATGAAAGTGATGGTGAGGAGAAACCATTTTGTTGCTGCTTCATCCATATTCTCTGTGCGGCGCTCCTCCGTCCTGCCAGCTCCGATATCGTCCTTCTGTCAGCCAGGATCCTCCGCTGATCACTTGTGCCCTCTGTCAACCTCGTGTCTGCATCTCCGTTTGCACAGTTTGCCTCTATGCTGCTGAAACAAATTTAAGTCTGACACTTTCATTTTTTTTTTTGCTGCTGTCGCTGCACTTGTCAAGCCCAACGCATGCGTTTTACAACGGTGTCGGATTGAACCACATTTCAGTCATTTTTGAAACATCAAGAATCTGGTTTCATCGAGTGTAACTGCATTTATTACATCTCTCAAGTACAGCTTTTATCCATTTTTAGGTACTTATACTTTACTTACAGTATGTATTCTATTTTCTATGTGGTTCTACCCCATTACATTGGATAGAGAAATATTTTACTTTTTAGAGTCCTACTTATTTGATCATAGATTTCGATTATCAATATAAATCAACATATAAACAACTATTATAATTACCCATCAGCAAGAAATAGCCCCGGCCTTCAAGAGCTGCATTAGTGCTGAATACATTAATATAACTAATTATTATATAGTGATTTAATATATATGACTCTGGAAAGGGCCATTCTGCATAATTAATCATTTGACTTTCTGGTACTTGAAGTGTATTTTAGTGTACTTTTGCAGTGAAACAATAGTTTGAATTAAAATACTTTTTATTTTTACACTTTTAAAAACACTTAAAGCAAGAAAGACAAAACGAACAGAGCGCGTATGAATAGTGTTCTGTGGGTGAGTTGGAAGCCCCGGGTCTGTGCTTGTCCTAAACTAAATATAAAAGACTCTTGAATATGCAATGGATGGCTGCATACAAAATCATATGCAGCAACGCAAAAGATAAAATGTAGGAGACTTTAATAATAAATAAATAATGGTTCTGCATTGGTTTGTATTGCAAGGTTGCAAAATGTACACTATTATGATGATGGGGACCAAACATGCTAATGTTTGCAGCTTTATTTAGCAAACACAAAGTTCTTTTTTGTTTTTTTTAATGAAAAAAGAAACCAAAATAGAGAATGACTGTCATACACTGCATCTACATATATCTACATACATCTACCTAAAGGTAGAGATGCAAAGCACGTCGCGCCCGCCATTCCCTAGTTACATTCGCTACGATAATGTCTGCAAATGTGATTGTACAATCACAGTTTTGCTGAGGGGGTTTATTAATAAAACAGTCAACCGTAGTGTTTGTGGGAAGGCCGTTATCTGTGCTCAGACCAGTTTTAGCTCTTCCACCCGATCCCTCTGTGATTTGCAGTAAAAAAAATGGATACTCAGCGTTGTAATTTACCAGGTACCAAAAGTGGAATTGCTTCCGTGTGAAATGCTCTGCACTGCGTGTGGGTGGAATTTAACCACCAGCCTGTGGCTACTGTATCGATGCAGGTGAGAATATGCGCACAAATAAAGCTTTTGACGTTAAAGCTGCAGTTAGTCCAGTAGAAAGCCTCATACCAGAGGGTGCAGTGCAGTGATCCATAATTATAATAAACACCATGCAAATGTTTTTCTATTCTCTACTCATAATTTATGAGAAACTGGCGGTGGCCTTGGCGCCAACAAAGAACCGCCCGAAAGCCTCTCTATGCATCTTGAAGCAGTTTTCTTCACTGTTTTCTCTCTTAATAAGAGCTGAAATATCATTTGGATGGACAGAATCTATCATAATAACTTCTCGCCCGGTCTGTTCTGGGAGGCATGACACTGATTCTCAGGTGTAGAACGTGAGGCCGCGCAGCAGGACCAATGGCCCAGTTAGATTCACTTCAGGGCTTAATAGGATTTGAAATCACCTGAAACATTGCGAAGCTGAACAACACAATGCACCGTATAATGAACCAAACACTGCAGCGCGAGGATTTGGAAGAAATCAATTACGTCTGAGCGACACGAAATAGCAACGAGATGTGTTGTGGATGAAACGCTCCCTTAAAATCTGTTTAATGGGGGCACCTTCCAAGCTTCGCCTCTGATTTAGTGGACGGCTGCCAGCTGTTGTTGGAGCGCGGCCAAGGATCTGTTTTGGGACACAATTATTGTTTTCTCTCTGTCTCTTTTCGTTTCCTTCCTCCGTTTGGTGCTGAACATGTTTTTATGGCCCGTTTGGGCCCGGATGAAAAATGATATTGAGAATGACTGCACTCAAATTGCACAAAAGAAACCCCTAAGCTTTTCACAGCCCATAAGTATCCATCAACCGGGGTGTCCTCCAAACGCAGGTAGCTGTCTACACGGTGGCCATCGGCCCACATGGGAACTACACACACGGCATCCGCTTTCCTCAGGGTACAAAACACGTGGCACAATGTCGAGCTGAACTTCTCCTGACATCGTTATACCTCAACCGAGGCATCCAACCCTTTTTTCATGCCACCTGCTGTGACGATCTGTCTGTCTGTCTGTCTTTCTGGGACATTTGGGACGGAGATGTGGGGAGTTCGCCTGAGCATTCAACACGTTTCGTGCACCTGCAGTCCAACCGATGGCACACAGAACGGGGAACTGGATTGACCTGTCTTCTTGACGGAGAACTGTGATCTGATCACAGGTCGTTGTTATGGTAACGGTCACCGTTCTTGGTCACTTTTACATAAAAACACCCGTTTGGACTAACACCAAAAATACATTTGTTCAGGCATCTCTTCAAACTGGTTATAGGTGTTTTTATTGAAGGCAGGATCGCTCATAACACAATTTAGCCCCACTGGTTATTTGCGGTCTTTCTTGTTTGATCTCTTTTTGAGCAATCCTGTTGATTAACAGACGGACAAACAAAAACATTTGCCAGGAAAATGAAAAAATATATGTGTGTAATCTAAAAAATGTATATTTCTTAAAATGTTAAATAAGGAGAAACAAATCTGGTCAAAGATCACGTTTTTACTTTTACTGATTTTCATGTTTTTCTAAATAAATTAGGGGCACTGATAAATGTGCTACGAATCTCTACAGCAAGTAATGATTATATTAATTAATTAATAATATGATTGGCTCATTAGGTCAATAAACTGTAAGGAAACTGTGAAGAATACCTGTCACCATTTTTATCATTTATCGTTATATAAAACTAAAGCACCAGCTCATTTCTCAGAACCTGAGACTATCTGTTAAATAATGGAACGGTTAATCACCAAATTGGTGCAGACATTTCATACGTAATGGCTAACTTGCTTTAAATATCTTCTCCAGTTTTCTTTTTAACTAAACTGTGTTAAAAACCGCCTGTCTGAACTCGGGGGACCCGGGGTGCCGGTGATCTGTTTGACCTGGATGTTCGGGCAGAGCTATCAGGTTAGCCGTATCTTCTGTCATCTGATCGGCTGAGTCTCAGCCCGGCGGACATTATACACCTTCCGCATTCTCACTACAGCTGAATCAACTGAAGTCACGACTCATTCTGCGTCTATCAGCGGCTTCAAGTCTCACTAACAAACTGCCCCCCCGCTTCTTCTCTGTTATCCTTCTGTTTCCCTACAGCTTTTTGTCTTTTCCTTGTATGGTAACAACACGTTTTGTGTGAAAGAACATTTCAATATTCATATTTCTGCTGACGCTTCGCCATATGAGCCGCTTCCAGCTGTCAGATGAGTTCTGGTCTGCAAAGCTCCACCTTCCCAGCTTCCATCTCTCCTCCGCTCCTCCACTTCCACTCGCTTCTCCCTCTGCCTGCACCTATTTCTGGAGAGGAGACCTCTGCTTGTAGAGCAGATAATTTATTCCTGTTTATCTCCCGACTCTGCCCCGTACCGCGGGGAAATGAGAGATGGGAAAGAGAGAAAGAGGAGTGCAGGAGCTGTTTTCCTTTCATGTAACTGCAGAAGACGGAAGCAAATGGATGACAGCTTCAGCTCGCAGGGCCTCGGCTCGCTGAACACACTCACGCACACACAGTCGTGCCCTCCATGTGTTTAACAAGTCAAACATCGCCTCCTCGGAGAATGCAAAAGCGTGTTTGTTGAAACTTCTGCATATACTGATCAGCTATTGTGTAAATTGTGGCAAACTGTGAATCACAAACGCACGCACACACACACACACACACACACACACACACACTGCCCCCCCGGGGGGAACCTTTTAGTGCTTGACCGGCCGGGTTTTAAGACTTAATAATTAAAAGCTTTTTTTGCCATTAGGATATTAAAAAAACATGTGTATGTCGGCAGTAAACTAGTCGGTATCACATCTCCTTTTGAGGGGCTTCTGCTTTCCTTGTGGGCTGTAAGTAGTTATTATTTATTATTTGGTTGTTTGAACCTTTTGTTTTGCTTGAGCAAAACTGAGAAAAGCAACAGATCCTTCAGAATGTATAATAATGCACGTATTTAATGTATGTAAATAAATACATATACACAAAAATAAACTACATTCTGTAAAATGATATTCATATATATTCATTCTCATTTAATGTACACCTTTCTTCTGCGCTTTCAGCAACTCAGAAGGCAGGACTGTCTCTCTCTCTCTCTCTTTCTCTACATATATATATGTATATATATTATAGTATACTGTGTGTGTCATTGTGTCTTTGTCATCTCCTGCATCAGAGTGTAATCCATGGTTTTGTGTTTGCTCCTTAGGCGTCATGTCAAAGTCAGATTCAGATGAATGTGACAAAGCAGGCTGAAAGAGCAAAAACAACTCAAATCAAGAATAGCACCTTGTGAAACAAAAGAAAACCCGACGGTGTTTGCAGCTACAGCTCGTTTAGGGTGACGCGGTTTATCGCCAAAGCTGTGCAACAAAAGGTCCTTCTTGTGTCACCTTTTTTCTTTTTATTTATTTTTTGATGTGTTGCCGCGCACGGAAAGAGAAAATACACGGTTCTCTAAAAGTACAACTACCGGTAAATGAAAGCGCGTCCCTTTCAGGAGCTGCCCACAGACATCACATCAAAGCTGGCTCTATTGGATGATGAAGCAAAAGAAGTGGAGATACCCGAGGGTCCGACCATAAGAGAGACAGAGCAACAGACAAACACCTCAGGGCGAAAGGGAGATGGAGCAAAGAGAGACCGATGGCAGCAGAAACATTTTCTACAAACTCCACTGAACATCTTTATTGCTCCCTCTCTCCCCCTCTCCCTCCCTCTCTCTTTCTGTCTTGCAGGGGCGCTACAGATCGAGAACAGCGAGGAAACGGACCAAGGGAAGTACGAGTGTGTGGCCACCAACTCTCAAGGCGTGCGCTACTCCTCCCCCGCCAACCTGTATGTGCGAGGTAGGACCCGAGGCCTGAAACGCACACGCACACAAACACACGCGCTCAGACAAACACACAAAAAGACACTATTATCAAGTCGCTCTTGCTATGAATAGTCTTTTTGTTTTTATTTCTGTGCTCTTAGATAAGTATTACTAACTCATCCATCGTCTACAATACATGTTGACCCCTGTTGTTTGGTATTTCTCACAATCACCCTTAACAAGTCCACCTTAAGCCTCGGTGCGAGACCCCCCACAGTGGCATCAAATGGAACACGTGTGTCGGGAACGCACCTTGGCTTAACTGCATGAAGCTTCACTGATCTGTCCACTGAAGCGGCTTCTGTACAAGAGGCAGATAGAACGTGCAAAAATGATGCACGGATTTGATCGGGCAGTTTGAATTGATTTGGAGACAATCAGGGTTGAGTTTATTCCCACGTATGTTTACATCAGGGGCATCATTTCGCACCCACACGCACCCTGTTTAACTGATTCCAGCCGTTAGCCTGTGGGTGCTGAAATATTACAACCAATGTTGAGATTTTTAAATTCCAGTTTCTATGCTAAGTGGAATATCGAAGGAGTGTGTATGCGATGTGTGCGTGTTGGCGTGTGTGTGTGTGTGTGTGTGTGTGTGTGTGTGTGGAGTAGAGTGAGTGGCTTTGCGCTGGCCGTTTTTATTCTCTCTGTGTTTCCCCGTTCTCTCTCCCCCCTCCCCCCGCCCCGCCCCCCCTCACGTCATTGTGTTCTGCATCAACCCCCTCTCATCCCTCAGAGCTTCGAGAAGGTTGGTGTGCTCTTTCTTTTCTTTTGTTGCTCCTTTGTTTCAGAGAGCTTCACTTATTGAAACAGAGAGAAACAAAAAAGAAAAAAAAAAAAAAAACTTTAAAAGGACACCGGTGTAGATTTGAAGTGAAATGACATTGTCTCCAAATGTGAAGAGAGTTGATTTTCTAAAGCGAGTACGATGATGAAGTGGTCTGCCCATGCAGCAGAGTGCATTGTTTGCATTGTGAGGCCTTGCGTGCAGAAACCCTTGGTATTGCCCTCACTCCCCGATCAATGTTTTCTGCATGGTGTGATCTTGTTGTCATGGAGACCCCGGAATTGGAAGATTAAAAAGAGGCGATGTTTGCATGGAAGGAGCGAGAGAGAAAGAGAAAGGAGCACCGTTTGCATGTCTGTTGGCTGACGGACTGACACAAAAAGCATGGCTCAGTGTGTGTGTGTGTGTGTGTGTGTGTGTGTATGTGTGTGTGTGTGTGTGTGTGTGTGTGTGTGTGTGTGTGTGTGTGTGTGTTCAGGCCTATCGATGTGCTTTGATTGTGTTATTGAACTTGCTGTCCTGTCATGTCTTGCTACTGTCTTGTTTTTTTTCTTCTCATGCATCATGGTTTTTAAAGTTGTGTCTCAGCTCTCATGTCCTCACATGTGCTACATTGTACTGCACTTGTTGCATTGGGTGAAAATGTTGCACTGGCGGCGATGCTTGTACTTGCCCTTCTGTGTTAACGCCAAATGTGATGTGCAGGTTCGTAGGAAAAACATCGGCTATTCAGGCCATAAACTCAAGAGAGCCATCAGATCTCCTGTTGTTGAAAATGACTAAATATATTTAATCAAGTACTATACTCAAAAACAGATTCTAAATACTTGTGCTGTAATTGAGAAGAATACTTGGAAATATTGAGCTTTTTACTCCATGACGTTTCCTTTTCAGCTATAGTTACCATTAACTTAACAAGTTACCATTTTTCCTACAAAGAATACTCTATAAGTTATGATGCATTGTTGCAGACTAGTCTACACTGCTGCATTTAAAAAGCTCCTACTAAAAACACTATTCCAATTACAACGGTGAAATTACACTTATACATCAATACATCAGTAATTATTTAACAATATTATGATAATTAACAATAGCCTCACTGTTTTTTTTATTTGACATTTGAAATACTTTACATTGATAACGTTTGAAAAGATTAAATAATTGTTCTATTTAAAATATTTTTATTTCGGTAATGAAATCAGCTCTATTTCAATTTGATTTTGTCTCAGCAAAAATGACAAGACATGCAGGACTTTGACTTAAGTCAATTATATGTTTCCAGTGTGGCATTTAATGCCAGGGCTCTGAATACTGCACATCTTCTAGATTCATAGTACCACTAAACTTTACCGGGGTCAAATCCACTCTAATGCAGCCTGTGCTCCATCTGTGGCTGCCGCTATCTTCCCCCAACACTCCGATACGCCTCTATCGACTGACATTTGAAATGAGTAATATCCATTCAAACTTTCAGATATGGAGGGGGTGTTAATGATTCCGTCTTATTAGAGCGGATCATAAAAAAGCAGTGTCCTTGAGACGGACCGGATGGCGCTACGTAAATGTCAGCCCGGTGGTGACGGAGCTGAGCGGGCATGCAGCAGCGCTGGGACGGCGCGGTAATCCTTGAGGCCGTGCCAAGGTCTCCCCAGCCCGCAGCCTCCGGACCCCCCGGCAGAGGGCGGGACTAATGACGGCCCCGCTAATAAAGACGGAAGCTCCTGGCTACCACAAAGCATTACCTCTTGTTATGGGCCCACTTCTCAGAAATGCTGCAGAGTCCATGTTTCAGAATACTAAACGGTCATCTTTCGCCTTCATGCTGTTGTTGCCCGTGTTATCACACTAATCCATGAGCTAAAGCAATTGTCTTTTTAGTTGTCGTTTTATTGTACCACATTGATTGGCATAACAAAGCTGAAGGAGCGATGGTGTTGTGCGATGGTGTTGTGCGATGCTGCGTTGCACCTGCCGTGTTTGTTCTTGTGCATGGAGCTGTCATGGGTGCAGTCTGTCTGTCTGTTGGTCTGTCTGTCTGTCTGTCTGTCTGTCTGTCTGTCTGTCTCCAGCATGCTCTGATGAGGAGATGCCTGCCTAATCATGTCTGTTTTCTAACAGATCTACCTGTTTTTGTCTCTTTGTCTCTTTCTTGTCTTCAACGTCTATATCCAATTCTGGGTATCTTACAATATTGTTTTCCACAAGTATCCTAAATGCTTTGCAGTTTATCGTTACTCATGAAATTACAGTAGCATCCCGACAAATTCTTTTTTTTTGTTGAAATCATGCAAAAATGTTGACTTCTATCCAATTGTTTCTAGATTCTTTGAGTAGGGGGGAAGTGGCCCGTGAAGATTGCAAGTAAAGATGTTACACATTAAGGAGTGGAGGTTATATACCCACAGTCATCTATTTTACCTTTATTTGGTTTCACATTTCTTACATTATATAGATCTATTCGAGTCGTCTAAAAGAAACATTGTTTTGCTACTGATGCTCTCTGTGTCTGCCCTCCCTCTCATTCTCTCTCATGCAGAGATGTTTGTCCGTTACTTTCTCTGTCTCTTCCCGTGTTGTGAGCCTGGGGTATCCTATTCCTCTTTTATTCTTTCAACATCTGATCTGTACTAGTCTTTTTATCTTATTTTGGAAGCATCTACTTTCTGAATGGGCCTGACTCTGGTTATTTAGCCGTGTTTTTAAATAGATCCATGTGTTTTCTTCTTCCTCGCTCCTCTCTTCTTCCCCCCTTTTACCTCCTTCCCCTAAAACCCTTTTTCTAATTCTCTCTCTATCCCCACTTCCCTGTCTTTTCCCCTCCTTTCCCCCTTTTTTCTCTCTTCTTCTTCTTCTTCTTCTTCTTCTTCTGCATTCTGTCGGCACCCTGATGTGTAGGAGCGACAGAAACATGTACATAAGTTTATTAACTTATAAACATGCACATACTACCTCACATATCTCTCTTTTTGCTCGCACTCGTTCTTTCCTGTTCTTTCATGCTGTCTTGGTGTTCTTTACTTAATGTGTCCAATGATCACTGTAATTGCCACAACACCCTTCTAGAACCCTCAGTCCACTCTGGTGTGCATTTTCAATTCATTCGACTACACACTGTATCACTTATGAATCCTATGTATTGTACAGTATCTTGTTGTACAATGTGGCTGTCCTTTGCTACATTGCCTGTCATTGTCTGGAAGAGAAGCAGAGCTGCCTATTTCTATATCTCTCTCTCTATATATATATATCTCTATCGCTCTACTTCCTCTCTGGCTCTGACTTTTCCTCCGCTGTGTCTCTGCTCTTGCCTCGTCTCTCTCTGTCTCCCTCTCTTCAGTTCTTCGTTCTCTTCTTTGTGTTCCTCCACCATTTTATCCCTCTTGAGTCGCCCAGGCATGCGAGTGACCTATTAGTTCAGTTCTCCCGATGCATCTCTCCCTAATACACAGCCAACCGAGCTTCTACAGAACCCAGTGTTGGATATGACTTGCCACTTCACTTTTACTGCTTATTGGTACACAAATAGCTTGCAGGGCCTATTGATCGGCCCGTACGATGCACACTAGCTCTAAGAAGAGCTCAACGAATGCAGAAGCACCTCAAGGTACAAGAAATCTCAATGAAGAAAAGTTTCTCACTGCTGGTAAAGTTTAACATCATTAGTCATTGCTTGGAGGGAGAGATGTAATAATAATACAGCTTTAAACAAAAACCTGAATCATTTGGCTTGATGAATGGTAACCAATAAGGAGAAACTGACTATAGGTGTCATGTCCTGGTTGAAATGATACTCAAGAGTTTGTCACGATATTATTTTGAGTAGGCAGCTCTGAATGGTTGAGCTCAACACAAGATGTCTGTCTTTCTGTTGCAATCATCAGTACCATAAAGTAATTGGGACTAAAGTTGAAATATCCCTTTGTAATTTTCTGTTAAAAAAACCCTGAAGTTCATTCTCCCCCTTCCTGTTACCTCTCCTCTCTCTCTCTCTCTCTCTCTCTCTCTCTCTCTCTCTCTCTCTCTCTCTCTCTCTCTCTCTCTCTCTCTCTCTCTCCTTTCTTTTTATCTCTCTTGCCCTCAATTTCTCTCTTAATCTCAATCTCGCTCTCTGCCTCGCCCTGCCCCTCTCTTTCTCTCTGATTCTCTCTCCCCCGCTCCGTCTTCCCCCTTCCTTCTTTTTTCTTCCCCTCAATCCCTTCCCGACTTTTCTCGTCCCCGCCTCCCTCCCCCCACGTCCCCCCCCCCCCCCCCCCCCCCCCCGACTCTCCTCCTTTCCCAGTGCGCCGCGTGCCCCCCCGTTTCTCCATCCTCCCTTCCAACCATGAGATCATGCCGGGAGGGAGCGTCAACATCACCTGCGTGGCCGTGGGTTCGCCCATGCCCTACGTCAAGTGGATGCTGGGCACCGAGGACCTCACGCCGGAGGACGAAATGCCCATCGGGCGCAACGTGCTGGAGCTCAACGGCGTCCGAGAGTCCGCGAACTACACCTGTGTGGCCATGAGCAGCCTGGGCATCATCGAGTCCACCGCGCAGGTCTTAGTAAAGAGTAAGAGATGCTCCGCTCTAACGACGACGTCATTTCCGCTCCCGGCTGTTCACGAGCGCCGCCGGTGTCGCTCTATTGAGCGTTGAGTCCAGTTTGATGGGGTTTCCTCTAGATTTAATGAAAAAATACAAGCATGGGTACGATACATTTCTATCTTGCATTCCACACCTTTTAAGGTGATTGGCATCACGCTTTAACAAAAATATTCACACCTTCCTTGAGCTGAAATATCTAGTAGTAGTGTAATCCAATTGTATTGTCATTGTAGGTCTTTGGAACATGTACATGTAGAAGTGCAAAGTATACAATATGAAAGAAAGAACAAAGAGCGTGAGTATAGTAAATGGACAAAAAGCAGTAAGTAATCTATCTCCCCCTCCCGACTCGATAATCCCCAGCTCTGCCGAAGCCTCCCGGCACCCCCATCGTCACAGAGACCACTGCCACCAGTGTGACCATCACTTGGGACTCCGGTAACCCCGACCCCGTCTCCTACTACATCATCCAGTACAGAGCCAAAGGGCCCGACAGCAAGTACGAGACTGTGGACAGCATCACCACCACCCGCTACAGCATCGGGGGACTCTACCCCAACACAGAGTACGAAATCAGAGTGTCGGCCTTCAATAGCATCGGCCAGGGGCCCCCCTCTACTCGCGTGGAGGCCCGCACGGGGGAGCAGGCCCCGGCCAGCCCTCCCCGCAACGTCCAGGCTCACATCATATCTCAGAACACGGTGATGGTCCGCTGGGAGGAGCCGGAGGAACCCAATGGACAGGTGGGACGAGGAGAGCTTTCTTCTCTTGATTTTGATTTATTCATCAGTAGAAGAAAACAACGCTTTACGTCTGATTTTATTGTTTTACCCGCGAAAAAGCAAAAATGTTTTAAAGAAATTGGTAAATGTCTCCTGGTCTTCACATCCATAATCTCAGATTGTGTCTTTACGCTAAAACATAAATAACTGTGATACCCTCTTCCATTCTGAGTCTGTATTACCAAATTACAATCTTTCTACGTCCCACTGCATCTGCTTGGGAAAACCTGGACGCCTGCAGCGAAGTTAATGAGCTTCACAAGCGTCTATCGAGGAGCTAAATCAATTAGCAAAGCACCGGTATAAAAGAGAATTCTAAGGAGCACGTCTATGGAGCACAAATCAAGTGAATGGAAATCTAAATGTCCATTACGACGTTGTAACAGCCCGCTTAATATAGTAGAAACTGCTATTGTTATTGAGATTACAGCCCGCTGTGCCGTCCAGTCAGGTTTGTTCATGCAGAAGAATTCGGACTAGATCCTGGTTGAGTAGCTCATATTCGCAAATATTGATTGAACTCATGTCAAAGTCATGAGCATAACATATTGGAATTCTTCATTTGAGTTTTGTCTGTTTGGAAACATGCAATATTCAGCACACACAAAAAAACATGAATCAATTTCAATTTTTACGGTTTCACGTTTAAGGTGCTTGGTGTTATTTTGGTTATTATTAGCAACATACTAGTCTTTAAAGGCTCAATCAGCTGCTTCGGGCCGACAACATTGTCAAATTACACAAAGGTCCACCTAACGTTAAATTGATAAGGCCTCAATAAAAGTCGCCGTTGGGAGCTATTGCAGTGTGCTAGTTCACGTCCTTTTCGGGTATTGTGTCTTGCCATAGATTTCCCTCCTGTAACTCCCTTGCTACTTTCCCCATCCTCTAAAGAAAGAAAATGTAATTGGACTGCCCGCTCTAAGTTAAGAGCAGTGCCTCTTGAGGCTTATTTCCTTTTTCCAGCCCACCTAAGTGTAATGTAGGTTCATAAAAAGGCAAGACAGAATAGATCATGGGGATTAAAGATATTAGAGAGTAATAACGGGAGAGGTAGAGGTGGAGGGTAAGGGTGATGGCATAGCAGCAGGATTACATATACTCTGACCCACCCATAAAGAAATCCCTCTGGAGGGTTAGGGGAGGTGATTAAATGGTATGGACTACAGGGCTGCTCTAATATTTAGTTGGAGGGAGATATATTTACCAGGTCCAACAGCTCCAGATGTGACGACATCACTGTGTGAAAGTGACCTCGGATAAACACTGAACCAACAAATCCACCGCACCATCTGGACTAAAGTACAAAATGATTCATAAGTGATGACTTTAATGGTGATAAATTGTGGTTGTGTATGGAGGTATTATGGGGGGGGGGGTCAGGGTGATCACTTGACACAGCCGGGTCACATGGCGACTTTAAAATCCAGCCCCAACCAGAAGCCGCGCTCTTCATCCAGCAGCCTCTTCTTTCCCTCTGCTGCTGTTGCAGGTGAAAGGCTACCGCGTGTACTACACCATGGACCCGTCCCGGCCCATGAACGAGTGGCAGATCCACAACGTCCAGGACAGCGTGATCACAACTATTCAGAGCCTGGTGACCTCGAAGACGTACACCATCCAGGTCCTAGCCTTCACCTCTGTAGGGGACGGACCCTTCTCGGACCCCGTCCATGTCAAAGTCATGCCCGGAGGTCAGTGCGTGTGTGTGTGTGTGCGTGCGAAACATAACCATTGGTAGATGCTTGTGCTCGAGTAAAGTTTGCTGTTCAGATGAGAGCGTGAAACAGAGCACAAATGAAGACATGGTTGTTTGTGTGTGTGCAGGCACATAAAGTTAACTAACTTATGTAAGTGGCCTCGTGAGGCTTTATGCAAATAAGTTTGACCTCTCCGGAACTATGCTTCTTCAGAAGGAACAAATCCCACCTGCTGGGACAGAACCGCTGAGACTTCTGAAAAGGAAATGGGGATTAGCTCGGTGCCGCTCGTGTCACCGTGACAGCTGCTGTGAAGTCGCAGGTTTTGTGTGATGGGAGGGGCAAAGAGATGATTACTCAGATGGTATTACTGGTTTAAATTTCAGCAAAGCCTGAGCTCCTGCCACGCCATCAGATGTCTCATGAAAGCCTTGGGTTTTCTGCCACACAAAAAGGAGAACGAGAAGCTGTAAAAAAAATATTTAGTTATGACATTGAGTTTCAGTACATTTTTAATAACTACAACTTCTTATCCTGCGAAAAAATAGGTCAGGTTAAAATGGATCCAGCTTCGTCGTTTTCTATGTAACCACAAGTTACAAGTAGTGATAACAGCTAAAGTAGATGCTTAAATATAGTAATACATTTAATTTAATTTAACACAACGCTAACTAATCTGTCATTATTATTATTATTCACAATTACATTTTTACAAGAATAGTATTGAAAAATACATTTAATTGTTATTTGGCATTTACCTAAACACAGTACAAAAGGACAAAAATAAAATATAAAGGCAGGTCAAGAATAATTCCACTAGCATAATAAAACACGTTAAAAAGGAAAATAAACACATGTATAACTTATTTAAAATTGGCTTGCTAAAAAAATATGGCAATATAAATAACATAGAAAAATTGTTTACGTGTATGAAATTATCAATATCATTCCAAAGATAACGTAATATGAATGTAGAGTTCCATCACTCAGCGTAAAAGCCTGTTTAAGTGTTTAAGACGTTTTCAGAAAAAATGCGGAAGAATGTGGAACATAACCGATTTTAGTTTGATAAAGAATGTCTGACATTTTGGTCCTGCCTCCTCCAGTCCCGGGCCAGCCGGGAAAGTTTAAAGTGGGGAAGGTGGCCGACACCAGCATCGAGCTGACCTGGGAACCTGCGTACACAAAGGAGGGCATCGTCAACTACGAGCTGCTCTACAAACCTGTCAAGTTTGGCAGCTTGGTGAGACCTTTTCCTCTTACTCTCTTTTTCTGCACCTGTGTGCAGGGTGGATTTCTCATGAAGACGGGGGGACGGGGGGTGAGAGGACGGATAAAGGATGGACGTGTAAAAGATGAACCTTGGTGTTCTGTGCCACCGCGTCTGCTAGGGACAGTCTTGTCCTTTTTTTAATGATTTCCTTTTCACTCCGCTCATTTTACCCCTCGTCCTGTCCTCATGCTCTTCCTCCTCCTCCTCCTCTCTCTCAGGAGAAGCTGACCTTCGGGCCGAGGACCTCTTACACGGTGGAGGGTCTCAAAGCGAACACGGAGTACTCCTTCTCGCTGGCCGCCATCTCAAACAAAGGCATCGGGGCTTTCACCAATGAACTGGTGCAGAGGACGTCCCAAGCCAGTACGTCTTAATTCCACTGGGTTCACATATCGGACCTTCGGGCACTCCCTTATGCCGCACATTTAAATTGTATGGTGTTTCAGTCCACAGTCCACAGATCTCATGCATAAATGTGTTCTCTAAACACACTCGTACACACAGGTCAAAGTACATCGGCTCCTGAACCGGTAAAACCTGGGAGCCGGGTCCTCCATCGATCCAGCTCTCCATCTATCTCATTTATCAACATATCTGTCCGATCCGGCCCCCCCATCCATCCATCCATGTTTGACTGTGCCTTTCTTCCTCCGCTCAGCCTCTCGCTTTCTTACGCAACCACAGCATCGTGACAGATGGAGATGGAGCACCGATTAATGTTTCACTCTTCCTTTTCTTTACCCTCCTTTCACTTTTTCTACTCTATCAGTGTCTAATGTTGTTTAAAGGGCAAAACTGCTCGCCACTTATTGGCCAGAGGCCAGTGGTGAGGAGCTTTATATGATGTTGGTCGGCCCGCTGTGTTTACAGGTAAGTGCCAGTTTATATTTTGTCCGCGCTGAACTTTGATTCTCTTCCTTGTGCCCTTTTCACGATTGTCCTTCCTGCACAATTACTGATAGCCGACAGCGGCCAATAAAGTTACTGAGTGGGTCAATACATCTGCACACAAAAATGCGGATATAATGGAGAAAATGGCACATGGAAAAGAAGCGATAAAGTTGCCGTGGTCGTGAGAAAAACAAGTCCTGCAGTGAATGGCGCTCTGCTGTTACGTTTTAACGGTAAGTTTGGTCAAGTATGTGTAATCTCTCCACAGACTCAGAGAGTCATGCTATGTATTCACAATCGGATTCTTTTTTAGAACCGAGCACATAATGTGCTGAACACTTTTAGATGGTCTCCTTTCACTCTTTACCCCCCCGGAAAGAAAGAGGAGGTCGGGGTCTCTGGAAGGGGGGGCGGGGGAGGGGGGGTTGCCAGATAAGCCGACTGTTTCATGCAGCAGAATTCATTTCCCTGGGAGGTTATGTGCGCTTTGTTATCGCCAAGCTTTGGTGCACATCCAGATTGTCCCCCGAGGCCAACAGAACAGTGGCTGTACGGGTGAGTGGATAGATGCTTGAACCTGTCAGCTATGACTATTACACTCCCACACGTACACACCAGCACAGACGCCTCGGCCACGTTCGCGGGTGTGTGCCGTGTCCACGCTCGTCTACGGACATCCCGTTGGCCGAGGGGCGCCTGCAGCTAAAGGGATCCATAGGGAGTAAGGCCGGTTATTCGTGGCTTGGGTGTTACAATAAACATGCAAGGCTACTTATGATTCATTTCTTCATTCTAGCCCAACTTTCAACAGCCGTCTGAGTGCCTTTCTCTTTTGGACTCCTTGTTCTTTTTTTTTTTTTACCTCCGAAATGCTTCCAGCACCGTCTGTGATAGTTTGTTTGCTCATCCCTTTGTGAAGCCCAAGACCTTCCCCTATTCAGCAGTAGAACGATTCAGACCGCTCTATTATCCCGACTCACGGGGGGCTGGTGTTTTGAAATGTGTTTATTTGTCTGTGCTCCTGTGTACTGAGCGGGATTTGTTTTTCATTCATATAGAGGATGAGAAATAATCATGCACATTCTCCTTCGGGTGTAATTAACCGATCCACTTGGGGTCAATATCCTCTACTCCTGTCGCTAACATTATGCTTTTGTATGATGTGGTTGCTCTCCTTTTGTATCTCACTTTTGTTTGTCCTGGCGTCAGCGCTTTAATTTCAGTTTACCTCAGTTTCTTTGTTTTCTTTTTTGGTCCTTATCTCCTATCCCTTTGCGTTTATTTCTCCGCTTTCTTGTTATTTCCACCCTAATGTCTTGGGTCCCCCTTCCTCGCCCCCTTGTCCAATCAGAGCCCTCAGCTGCCCCCCAGGGTGTGTCGTGTGAGAGCTCCAGCTCCACTTCGCTGAGAGTAAATTGGAAGCCGCCTCCGACGGAGGGTCAGAATGGCGAATTGGCAGGTTATGAGCTGAGATACCAGAGAGTTTCTGGGGCTGAAGGTGGAGGGCAGGGCCAGGATGTGAAGGCGCTTCCCATCCCGGGACAGCAGGGCCAGACAGTGTTAGAGGGTCTGGAGAAATGGAGCTGGTACAACATCAGCCTGGCAGCCTTCACTTCAGAGGGGACCGGACCCAACAGCCCCGTTCTCATTTGCAGAACTGATGAAGACGGTAAGAGTGAGAGCAATAGATCAGACTCAAAGAGTATTGATTGTTTAGTTCATGGTTTACTGGCTAGACTGCCTGTCACTAACTCTGTATTTGGGTGGGTGTGTCTGTGTGGGATCAGTGCCGGCTGCAGCCCCTCGTCAGGTGGATGTCCAGCCGCTCAACTACTCGGCCCTTCGAGTCACCTGGCGGTCAGTTTTGCCGCGGTCACGGCAGGGACAGATCCGTGGGTACCAAGTGCATTTCAGCCGCGCAGAAAGCGGCGAATCCCGAAATCTTCCCCGGATCAAAGACCTCTTGTTGGATGAGTCACAGGTGATGTGAAAACCAAACATTTGATTAAAAGACGTTCATTTGTTCCGGCATTGAACATCCTTTTTCTTTTCTTTTTGTCCTTTTGACTCGATCCTTGTCTAATCTGTCTCGGGTACCTTCTGGGTTTGTCTCATCTGTGGGATAAGATGGAGGATGGTGACTCAACTCAATATGTGAGTGCAGACTACTGATCCCACCACAGTGCATCCAATAGATTACACAGAGACAGTTATGTTAAGTGTTTTTCCCCACAGGAGCTGATTTTAGGAGGTCTGAAAGCAGAGACGCTGTACTCCATCTCAGTGGCAGCGTACACCACCAAAGGGGATGGAGCGCATAGCAAAGCCAAACTGGTCCAAACACTGGGGATTGGTGAGCATATGGCAATTATTTATATATCCGAGTGCACTGTATTTAGTAACTTACTCAATAACTGAATTTACAGTACGCTGAACCAGTCAGCAGTAAAGAAGAATAATCGATTCTAATTCCTCTGCAAGTTTTACATGATACAGTAAACTGTAAATATACATTACGATTGATTTGTTGCTTCCTACACGGTTGTTTGCAGTGCCCGGCCCCCCCTCACTTTGGGTGCGTCCAGGATCTGGTCCATCAGTGGTGGTCCGGTGGGCTCCTCCGGTGGAGTGCTCTGACTCAGGCGCTGATAGTCGAGGGGCTGCGGTGGTAATCCAGAGCTACCGCCTGCAGTTCGGCCTGAAGAACACCTCTTTAGACAACACGGTGGAGTTCACAAATAAAGAGAAAAACTTCACTGTCAGAAACCTCTCCCCAGGTTCCTCTTACGTCTTTGTCCTCTCCGCAAAGAGCCGAACGGGCTACGGAGATGTAGTGCAACAGGAGATAACAGTTCCCATCTTCCCACCCTTGGGATACCCCAAAATCACTGACTATTTCAATGCCACCTGTTGCTCCCTCGAGTTCTCCTGGCTCCCCCCGGCCCCAAAGGAGTGCTGCGGTGTCATCACAGAGTACACTATATCTTACAAAGAGGCTCCGGGCCCCAAACCCTCTAGTGACCCTGGTTCGCCAGCCATACCAACCCCCACTGCTCCCCCTTGGCTGATCTCGTTACCAGCGAGTGAGTCCAGCTACACCATCCTGGGCCTCAATCACAGCACAGACTACGAGGTGCAGCTACGAGCCCACAACAAGGCAGGGCCAGGCCCATTCAGCCCACCTCTGACGGGCCAAACCCTGGCCTTTGAAACAGGTAGGGCTGGCCTCAGCACCTTCTAAGCACTGGTTCAGCTTCACATCTCCGCTCCCTTTAGTGTGGATTTCACTCCAAACCACTACACTCAATGAAGTCTGGGCCAACTGCAGAGTCCAGGGGAACACGACTACTCCCCCCAATCTCCTCCACTCTTTCACTTATACCTTCATCACCTACCCTTCACCACCAGTGGAAGCAGGCTGAATGTTAATGGATGTTTGCTTCAAGAGCACTGCTTATCACAAACCTCCAGGTAAAAGTCAACACGTCGCTTGGATACACAGTATCTGATACGGCAGGTAAGTGTTCAGTCTGAATTCAAGGGGGGGAAAACGGTCACTGGTGCTGTATCTGCAGGTAAGCTTTTTTTATCTGATAGACCTCCACTTTCACCTTTTCCGAAGCCTTTGCTGACATGCTGAATTCTGAGGCTAACAAACACGACCTTACACTCTGAGAATGTGGCATGTCAGATTCCCACAGCCGGTCTGTCTACTATGTGTTCTTATGACTCTTCGCATCCACTCTCCTCATCCCCTGCCCATCCTCCTAACCATCATGTGTTCTTCCCTCACTAACAAATGTGACTGACGGTTTTTCCTTTACTGGTTTTCAGAAGGACAGCAGAGGATCCACTGATTTTGAATAAAAGATTTTGGCACACGTGACTCTTTTTCTCTTTCTTTGTTTCTCAGATGTGCCCAGGAATTTTTCAGTCAATCTGGCCACTAAGACCAGTGTTCTCCTGACCTGGGAGTTTCCAGAGAGCACCAACCCCTACCGCTTTACTGTATGTCCACTGGATGCTTCATGTACATGTGTCGTGTGTTATTACTTAAGATGATGTCTGTCGTGTGCTTGATGATAAGACATATTATTATAGTTTTCTGTGTTTGAATTAATTTGACTGGCCCCAATAATAGTTATGTTCCAACTGGTGTGGGATCTGGGCTTTGTGTAGAACTACATGAAAAGTTCCTAGAACATTTACCTTAAATACAAAAAAATCAAACAGCCAGCTCCTTAATGGACCCAGTTCTTTGGGTGAAGATGGATAGAAAAAAACAATGCTAGTCAAGCTTCTCGTGCAGCGCTCATCAAGAAAGGGGATAAGCGTATTCTTTCCATTAGGGTTTAAGGTGAGGCAGTTGGGCAGTCCAGCGTTGTAAACAATCCAGGAAAACCTCAAGAAAATCAAAATGAATTTTCAGGATCATGATGATGAATATATTTCTTTTAATTCAGGCAGACTGCGCTCAAGTGGGAGCATGGTGTTACAATAGGATATCATCAGCATATATAAATAGGCACATTTGCCTTTCGCCTATATTACTCCACCAACCCTCTTCTCTCCTCCAGGTGCAATATAACCTACAGAAGATGGAGGTGGACGCTCGGCTGAGAAAGGCAGTCATCCCCAACCTTCAACCTGACACCAGCTACGACTTTAAGATCACTGCTCCGGAGGGAAACATGGGAGGCCTTCGCCATCGCATCTCCGCCAAGACCTCCCCGCCAATCACCATCCGCCGCCCTGAGATTGACCACACCCGCGACACCGAGACCACAGTCACTATAGTCCTGCCGTCACTGGAGACTCGCACGGCTGTCAAGTAAGTCACGGCCATGTCCTCGCCGTGGTTTGTGATCTCCTCTCCCATGCTCTCTAAAGGTGTGTGGCATGATGAGGCCTCCACCGCAGCGACAAGATCTTAGTCCTCAGTGCAACAAGTTGGCACGGAAAGGTGGAATCGGCTACATGTTTGCTCCTGTATCCATGCAACCGGTGTTATGTTGTCGTTCCTTCTCTGCTCCCTCAGGAATGTGTATGTTGTTGTGGTTCCGCTGCGGAGGGCCCGCGGCGTTATCAGACACCTCAAGAGCCCAGATGAAATGGACCTCGAGGAGGTGAGAATCACAACAATGACAGCATCCACCGACGTTTGCGCCTGGAAGGAGGGAGAGACCTACAAACACACACTCAAATCAAATCACTGAGGACTCTTTCTGTATTGAAAACACGAGTCATAGATATCAAGGCTTCTCGTTTTCTCCTCTCTCCCATCTCTCAGCTGTTAAAAGACATCAGCCAAAAGCAGAGGGACTCTCGGCAGCAGAAGCAGGTGGACCTGCGGCGGGCTTACATCACAGCCCGCTTCACACCTGCCACCCTACCGGCTTTCTTCACCCTGGGGGACCAGCTTGACTACGGAGGATTTGAGAACCGAGCCCTGGAGGCCGGTCAGGAGTACGTCTTCTTCATCCTGGCTGAGCTCAACTCCACCACCGGGGTACGCAAGCCGCTGTGTCGTTCTGTGTTTAGAAGCACTCCCTCGTTCCTCTCTGCCTCCGTTCCTCTGCCACATGGCTGTCACCACACATCAATGCTAAGACAATAAAATGCACGTCATTCAAAGCATTGTGAGCAAAAGGCAATACCCTCTGCGTACCTCCATCGCCATTCCTAATAAAGAGTGAGTGTACTAGTTTGCCCGTGCGTTATATGAGCTTTGTGTAGAGCACTGGATGGATACATTTTTTATTAGACAGGTTTTAGAGATACAGATCAAATCTTTCCTAATATACACAACTATAAGAATAACCTTTTAATCTAATGCACAGCTCTGCAATAAAGACCATGTCTACTGGTTTTGCACATGCTTTGCATTTACGGAGTCTTGGTAAAAGAGCTGTGGGATTCACTCTGTTGACTGTTTAAAATATGTCTGCTATTTAGTCTGGTATCTTTGAAATACCTTTGAAATGAAAACCATTTGCAGTGTCATGTTTTCCCGACTGTGTGCCTGTACGTTTGGTTCCAGAAAATGTACGTGGCCAGCCCCTACACAGACCCCGTGATTGCCCCAGATTCAGATCCCCAGCCCCTCGACGCGGGCGACGGACTGATTTGGGTGGTTGGACCCGTCCTGGCTGTAGTTTTCATCATCTGTATCGTCATTGCTATCCTCCTTTACAAAAAGTGAGTGACTCTTAAAGGACGTTTGTCATGAAATGACTGATCATTCTTCGCACTACGTGACTGTTTTGTGTCTCTTATTGATTCCACCCAAGCTTCTTTTCATATTATTTAAGATGTTAATCTTTTAAAATGGTTCACAAACCATGTGGAAAGGCAAAATAATATTGTAAAACAGATGGGAGGTAATGACTTATTTGTGAGGGACTATTTCCATTAACAGATGAACACAAATGTGTTAGTAGTATTTGTGGGATTTACTCACAGTGTCCATGTTCACAGTAATGAATGAGCACTTATCCAGTTGTGTAGCTTATTGATGTGGTTTCTAAATGTTTTCTGGATAACTAGTTTGTTTTCCGGCTTTGGCTACACAAACAGTACCTGTTAATACTGTAGCAATGGGTTGTTTCCAGCTCCTCTGTTTTTTTAAGAGCCCGAGGCTCCCACTTATAGTGTTTGTATCGGAATCATTTAATGTTCCTATATCCACCCACAAATGCTTAACTTTCAACCTGGTATTCATCAAATTTGTTACCAAGTTGGTGCTCCTCTTCCTACAGCTGTGAAACCGCCTGTCCCTGCTATATATTCCTGGCATATCTGCTGCATGCCATCAAGCTTTTGAATACTGATGCAAAATATAGATTTTTCTCTCTAACAATCCGTCTGTTTTCCTCCGTTTCTTCCTCTAATTATTCCTTCCCATGCTCTTGTTTCACTGGAAGCAGCAAACCTGACAGGTAAGATTAAACCAATGTCAAGCTTTTTGTTCATTTTAACCCACAGCAATTACATGATGCCAGATGCTGTAAAGAGAATTTGTACAAAGCTGTAAAACACCATATCTGTTAATGCGGCATTTCCTTGATTGAACTATATGCTAATGACCTGATACCGCTCAGCGTGTTTGTTTCTCCCTGGTTGCTTGCACGTGAATTAATTTCTCTTTTGACTCACGGGCGTTTGAGCAGCAAGCGCAAAGACTCTGAACCCGGAACCAAGAGCCTTTTGAGCAACGCAGAGATGATGGCCCATCACCCGACAGACCCCGTGGAGATGAGGCGCATTAACTTTCAGACTCCTGGTATGAAGCATGCACCAACACCGGCACCCAAACACACGTTTTTATTTTCACACCGAGGTATGCTTCCGATTGCTCATCATTTGATGGTGAAATGTTCAGGCGACTAATTTTAGCCTTGGTCAGATCATGCAGAGACAGAATTGTGAAAATACACCTCCGCACCACAACCGCCCTGGCAGCCAGCAGAGAGTTTTTTTGAGATCAAAATGGCCTCCACCCAGGTACAGTCAGCGCTTAGTCACAGCCGAGTCGAAACCGGTGTGACAAAATGTAATCATCTCGGCTCGCCCACAGTCCACATGGCCGGCTGCAGAGAGAACGACGGAAAGCCGTCTCGTGGCTCTCGACTGCTCCCGGGTTTAATAATCACATCTAAAGGTGACTGGGTTACCTGTGATCATCCACAGAGGAATCCATTCCGTTCTTGCGAGCTTAGCCAACTAATGCCCCATTGTGAAGTACGTACATGGATTTTTCCGTTCCGCGCCCCTACTGGGCGAGCTCTCACAACACAGCTGCTGTGGTTGAGGCGGCTTTGCTCTCACTTCTTTCATTAAATTGTCCGCATTTAAAAGACGCATTTCCCGGAGGAATCGGATCACTGATCCCACTGCATTTCCGTGGTTGAAGTTTATCGAGGTTTGTTGTTGAAAAGGTGGCAAGATGTGTCACCCTGGAGAGATCCTTCAGCGCTTTACCTGCGAGGATGTATAAAGTGAAACGATGCCACTGTTCATTTAATCCTGACATGAAGGTCTGTGTTATTTCTTTTAAGTGTCCGTGGGAAGCAACGTTTTACTCTCATATGGCTGCACAAACCTGAAGCTCCCACATCTTCTCGCCTAGAAGATTTGTGCTTTTGAGATACTACTCAAAGATTACATTTGTTTGCACCGGCTGATGCTATCGGGGGTCGTTTTGGTCACGAAGGGAGCAATTTGTCGGCGATTACTGTGGGTGCTACAGTGCCGGTCTGAAGGAGAAAATAGCCGTTGATATGTATCTGTTTTTGATGGCTGTTGCAGCAGAGTGGACAAATGCTCTCACATCGAGATACATTACACTTCCAGAGAACACATTCTGACCTGAATAGATCGTGTTTATTGCCAAAAAATCAATTTTTCTAGGATTAATTCTTGTAGCTATTTGCCTTTTGAATGGACAATAGATAGGACATAGGTAGCTTCCTTTGTGTGCGTGTGCGTGTGTTTGCGTGTGCTGTTGCTCCTAATTAGTGTTCTGTCAGCGTTCGCGTTCTCCGAGTTGTTGCTCCTCTGATCACAGAGAAAGCAATTTATCAAAGAAAAACAATTTACAAACAAACAAAACACGCCTCACTTTGTCCCCACACATGGATCAAAATGGATTTTCTGCCTCAACGTGCAGCTTAATGACGTGTGATGTTCTGTGATTGTAGAATTATCTTCCCGCCTTTGCGCATGAGTGCTGCTGACCTTCACTAATTGAGGTAATTCGGCTAAAGTCGCCATCACCTCTGACCCTTTGTTGTCACGCAGGCATGATGAGCCACCCTCCCATCCCCATCAGTGAGCTGGCCGAGCACATTGAGCTGCTGAAAGCCAACGACAACCTGCGACTATCTCAGGAGTACGAGGTAAGATGCTTCACGTGGATTCTTTATTCCACACCAGCACCCTTATTGTTCAGCGGCGATAAGCCCGTTAAGCCGTTGCTTCACGAAGCAAATCGTATTCAACATTTGTATCTCTGTGTGCAAATTATTTTTTCATGATTTATTCAGCACTGAAAATCGTTGCTGTAGCTTGTCTACATTACAACGCACTCTTTCCATTATCATAGAATGCACCACTAAGTATGCCACCGTGTGTGTGTGTGTGTGTGTGTGTGTGTGTGTGTGTGTGTGTGTGTGTGTGTGTGTGTGTGTGTGTGTGTGTGTGTGTGTGTGTGTTTGCTGTTCCTTCCCAGTCAATCGACCCTAGTCAGCAGTTCACATGGGAACACTCAAACCTGGAGGTCAACAAGCCCAAAAACCGCTACGCTAACGTCATAGCCTACGACCACACGCGCGTCGTCCTGGCTCCAATAGAAGGTGAGGAGCAACCGGAGGAGGGGGGGGGCAAGTTAAAGAAGCTGTTTAGAGATCCAGAATGGGAGAGTCTGTTGTATTTGTATTCAGAGGGGTTGAACACAAACAGAGAGTGAGGCAGGAGTTGGAGAGCTGCATGATGGATGAAATCTGAAATTGCAAACAGTGCTCAAGATTGGCCGTGTGCAGTGGCGTGAGACTGACAAACAGCACGAGAGCATTCGAGTGGAGCCTCCTGAACACGAGGGGGGGGGGGGGAGAATAGATTTTCATCTGCAGCTCATGAATTCACACCCACAGAGTGTCGCGTAAAGCCGACGCAAACAGTTTGTCCGGCTGTTTGGTGTCACACATGCAGGTTCATTTATTTTGCGTCGCTTATGCAGATTGCAGGTGAGCGAGAGCCTCACGGGTATCTTGTGTGCAGGTGTCCTGGGCAGCGACTACATCAACGCCAACTACGTGGATGGCTACAGGAAGCAGAATGCCTACATCGCCACACAGGGCGCCCTGGCGGAGACATTCGGGGACTTTTGGAGAATGGTCTGGGAACAGCGGGCCGCCTCTGTGGTCATGATGACGCGTCTCGAGGAGAAGTCACGGGTAGATAAGCCGGTCACGATTAGAGACGCACCTCTTCCGATTGTGGTAACTGATATCTGTCTGAGGACGATGCCAACTCAAATATATGGATCGGATATAAGTGGCTGTAAGCTGATACCCTTCCTTTGATAAATAACAATTAACTGCAATAATGTTTGTGTTAAATACTTACATTTTATTTTATAAACTTAAAGCAGTGTTTATATCGAGGCTGGCGTTTTATCCACATATATAAATATTTAGTTTAGTTATATTTTTAGTCATGGTGACGATGCATTTCCTTTATCCGTGTAGATAAAGTGTGACCAGTACTGGCCGAGTCGCGGCACAGAGACATACGGGATGATTCAGGTCACCCTTTTGGACACAATGGAGCTGGCCACATTCTGCGTCCGCACCCTTTCCCTGCATAAGGTAAGTTGACTGCCTTTTTTTTCTGTGTCCCCCCCTCTCGACTTGTCACTGGTAATTACTGTCACATCCACTGAAGACTGCTTTGATCTCACGAGTTTACGGGTTAGAAACCGGGAGCAACTTGAATAAATTACAGAATTGTCCGCTGTCAGTGAACGGGAGCCGCGGAGGAGAAGACATTTGTCTGCGCTTCATGGAGTGACCAAACCAGGTCGGCCTCCTTGTGTCGGGCGCTGACATTTGATCACCGTTGGAAGCAGAGCGCTCTGTCTCAGCAGAGGGCTAATCGAGGACCGCCAGACTAGCGCGCGTCTCTGTGGCCTACTTACAGAAACTAGGCCAGCTGTGTTGCCCCGCTTCTCAGTTTGTGTCGATGCGTTCTGAAATGTCACGTTAGGAAATCCGTCATAGAGCAAAGACTATTGCACATTAAATGTTTGGAATGTATTATTCATGTCTTAGGGTGCATTTGTTTAAAATGCAGGTCTAGTCTACCAGAAAGATATTCCTTTAATATACTAAGTACGTATAAACAAATAGTTCTCGGACATTCGGTATGAAAAAAGTAGTCATGTCTTAGTAGTACACAGTAGTCTTGAATGACTGGCAGTAATTAGAATGGAGTTTAATGCTGGCATGACAAACAGCACTCTATTTATGTCAAAACCTCCCATAACAAGAGCTTGAGCTGGCACACGTACAGATCCTTTCAGTGAGAGTAAATCTGTTTTCTTCTGCTTGTCTCTTATATTAGAGTGGCAGCAGTGAACGGCGAGAGGTACGTCAGTTCCAGTTTACATCCTGGCCCGACCACGGAGTGCCGGAGTATCCGACCCCCTTCCTCAACTTCCTCCGCAGGGTGAAAGCCTGCAACCCTCCGGATGCGGGACCTATCATCGCTCACTGCAGGTGCAGTAAACACACACAGGTCTATCTCAAAGGATTGAATTACCATTTGGGGAATTGCACGTAATTGCTTTCGCACAAAATTGACATTTTTTTGTATGAATGAAGCAAAAGAGGAGATTTTTTTTCTCTAATCTTAATGCTGTGCTCAGCAAACCAGCTGCCCTTTTAGCTTTGCTTAGCTTTCAATTTGATGGCCAGACCTTGTCATCCATCATCGTGTTATCATCCAAAAAAAGCCAGTAATTCCATTTCCCCAAATGCTAAACTGTTCCTTTGAATTTAACATCAGAACTAATATCCTATCAACTGACATCCCATCCATCCCTCTCCCTCTATTAGTGCTGGCGTTGGTCGCACTGGCTGTTTTATCGTCATCGATGCCATGCTGGAGCGCATTCGACACGAGCGCACTGTGGATATCTACGGTCATGTGACTCTGATGCGCTCACAGCGGAACTACATGGTGCAGACGGAGGACCAATACAGCTTCATCCACGAGGCCCTGCAGGAGGCCGTGGCCTGCGGGAACACCGAGGTGGCCGCCAGGAGTCTCTTCTCCTACATGCAGAAGCTGTCCAAGGTGGAGACCGGGGAGCACATCACTGGCATGGAGCTGGAGTTCAAGGTAGGGGAGGAGGCGGGAGAAAGGATAGAAAGAGGAATAGAGAGGAGGTTTTAAAGGTTTGTAGTTTGTGGCTCCTTAAAACAAAAGCCATTAGTAGTTAGGAATACATATTTGACCCATTGCATAATTCTGTGAGAAGTTTGACATGAGATTTCTTTTCCTTTCTGAAATGGTTTGACTAGATAAAGGCACTAGTGTGCCTTTGTACATGAGTTACTTGAGCAAATATTCCTTAATAATGCTGAACTCGTGCATGCAAAATTGTTTTTTTTCTCGCCCTGTCCAGCGGCTGGCCAACACCAAGGCCCACACGTCCCGGTTCGTCACAGCCAACCTGCCTTGCAACAAATTTAAGAATCGACTGGTCAACATTATGCCCTATGAAACCACCCGCGTCTGCCTCCAGCCAATAAGAGGCCTGGAAGGCTCTGACTACATCAACGCCAGTTACATAGACGGATACAGGTATATTTCCATCCATGAAAACGCTAACATGACCCGACCCCCTCGTCCTCGTATGACGGCTTGATGAGGGAAAGGATTGGATGGCTTTTCACCACAGTGTACCCACCTGTCACGCCCTGTCAGATCCGTCATTTCTATATACATCTTCCCGCCATTATTCCCGCTGCACAGCGCTCGCTTCTGATGATTCAGCCATTCAGAGTGGTTGTACACACATGTTTTGACTGTTTCCCTTCTTGCCTGAAGCCTGACCCCCTTTTCAGTCCGATGCTTGACAGCGGGAAAACGGGAGGAATGAATGGAGGAGATGGCATCTTAATGTGTGTGTGTGTGTGTGTGTGTGTGTGTAGACAGCAGAGAGGCTACATTGCCACCCAGGGCCCACTGGCTGAGACAACGGAGGATTTCTGGAGGATGCTGTGGGAACACAACTCCACCATCGTGGTTATGCTCACTAAACTGAGAGAAATAGGACGGGTAAATTACAAAAAAAATCACAAAGTGTTACAAATAACGGCCTGTGTCTGCCCTGTACACGATGTCATCAATCATTTCTGTTCTTTCCGGCTCCCTCAGGAGAAGTGTCACCAGTACTGGCCCGCCGAGCGCTCCGCCAGGTACCAGTACTTTGTGGTGGACCCGATGGCCGAGTACAACATGCCCCAGTACATCCTCCGTGAGTTCAAAGTCACGGACGCCAGGGTGAGTTCATGGCGTTTTTTGGGGGGTTTAAAGACTTTGTCCTCCCGTCGTATGTTTTATTCAAACAGCAGTGTAACATTACACTGCGTGACTTCTCTGTTCCCGATCCATCAATGCCCCTGGAAGGCGGCGGTGCGATGCGCGTCCTATCGACCGGTGGCGTGTGTTGCTTAGTGTGTGTTTTCTATGTGAATGCGTGTTACACGGGAGGGTTATCGCTATAGGCAACAGCCCCTAGATTACTCATTCAGGCACGCTGTCTGCAGATCACCTTGACTACGTGTGTGTGTGTGTGTGTGTGTGTGTGTGTGTGTGTGTGTGTGTGTGTGTGTGTGTGTGTGTGTGTGTGTGTGTGTGTGTGTGTGTGTGTGTGTGTGTGTGTGTGTGTGTGTGTGTGTGTGTGTGTGTGTGTGTGTGTGTGTGTGTGTGTGTGCGACCGTGTGCGCTCATAGATAACTCCAGTTAAGCCTGTCCTGCCCTGACGCCACATCGACAGATGCTCTATTGATCTCCATTAAAGGGGAGTCAGAAAGGCTCAGCAGAAGAGAAAAGATGTAATTGCCTACTGAGTGGCTGACAATAGCAGACGTACCGACAAACACAGCCTGAAGTTAACCACAGTCACAAGTCAGATAACCGTAATCATTAGCAGGGAAAAAGGATATTGTAAATACAGCCCCTCACAACAACAAAAACCACCCATTATAAAGCGTGTACATGCTTAAAACAGCAGATACTCTGACGTAAGCAGGTTTTTCAGCCAAATCCTTCTTCACTTCTCATTTCTTTCGTTTCCTCACTCCCTCAGGATGGGCAATCCCGGACAGTGCGTCAGTTCCAGTTCACCGATTGGCCAGAGCAAGGCGTGCCGAAATCTGGAGAGGGCTTCATTGATTTCATTGGCCAAGTGCACAAAACCAAGGAGCAGTTTGGCCAGGACGGACCAATCAGCGTTCACTGCAGGTGAGCGGCTCAGGATTAAACCCCCTCATTGTTATTTGAATTACAGAATAGTAACCGCAGTGGGCTGGTCAGAATGTAGCACGTTGTAAACTGCAGTCAAACGGTTTCCTTCCCGCCTGCAGTGCTGGCGTGGGGCGGACAGGTGTCTTCATCACCCTGAGTATTGTCCTGGAAAGGATGCGTTACGAAGGGGCGGTGGACATCTTCCAGACTGTCAAAATGCTGCGCACACAGAGACCCGCCATGGTGCAGACTGAGGTAAACCCTGAGCAGCATGCGGCGCTCACGGATACATTGATCAGGACAGACAGTAGCAAGGAAAGCAGTGATTCAGATCACTATCTCAACTGTTCCAAGCTATATTTTTATATATATATTTTTATTTGAACAATTTGATGAGGAAGGCTAGACATAAAAAGCTCAACCACTGTGACACACTGTTTTAATAATGACGACACTGATGAAATAAAGATATCTCTGACAAACATGCATAATGCAGTTAACTGGTAACCAAATATGCAATAGTTCTACCTTTTGTCTTTATATCATCCCTCAAATGTTCCTTTTCAATGCCCTGTGAACACCCCCCCCCCCCCCCCCACTTCTCCCCCAGGATGAATACCAGTTCTGCTACCAGGCTGCACTGGAGTACCTGGGTAGCTTTGACCACTATGCAACGTAAGCCAAGAGACGACCATCTATCCAGCTTCCTGCTTCGAGGTCCACAAACAAACCGACGAGCGGAAGGGGTGACAGACAGCTCGAGATGAGCGTGGACATTTTGATCTTTTTTTTTTTCCGGAAGCAAGATGAATTCTACAACAACAAGGACGAAAAGTAACAACAAAAAACAGCAACAACAAATCTCTGTCTGACAGCAGCCACACTCTTCAGGGTTCCCCTGGCGAGCCGGTGGGTGTGGAGACCATCCATGTGTAATCCATATACTTACCTCAGTGTTCCAGTGTGAAGGACGTATAATACATTTGTGTTGTGGTCAAGCTTCCTCCAATACGAACAAGTGAAATACAAACAGCTTCTGAAAAGGAATTATGATGCTAAATGTGTATAAAAAGAAAAAAAAGGAAAGAAAAAAAAAAACCACACAAAGAGCCTGGATATTTGCTGCACCCTAAATGGGCTTTTTATCCTCAACTTTGTATCTACTGGCTTGGTGTACTGAGGGGTTCCGGTGAACATTTCTATGTTTCAAAGGTGTCTGCTGCGACCGCAGGTAGCTCTGATCATACAGCTTAAAGCAGAGGACCAGGCGAGGCCTCAGCGGAGGACTCGACACCCACGAGGACTGTTGGAGAAGCATGCGGGTGCTCGATTTACCCAACGCACAGTGCCAAGAGAAACCACACGGGCGTGAACACAAACTGTGGCCTACGAGGAGAGACGGCCGCCCTCTTTTATCCAGCGCAACACAAAGTCAGACCAGACCCCTCGAACGCGGATCAGCTCACGCTCCACCATCGGGAGCCTCGCTGTGAAACACAGCGGCCCTCAGAACAGCGGTCAGAGCCTCTCACACCCTCGTTTGCAGTCCGGTGCTTTCTCCGTCCAACAAAGCTCGCTTGGTAAATCACGCCGCCCTTGTTCATCGTCCAGCCCGTCTCCTCTCGACGTCAGCCCCCGTTTGTGTCGGCTCAGCAGCGGCCGACTGCAAGAAGTGCGTTTGACCGAGTTGAGCTTCAGTCCTCACCCCACTTTCCGCCGACATGATTTTTTTGTGTGTTTTTACTGTGCGTCTTTGCCTTATGCTGACTTCTGTCTCGTGCTTAGACATGCTGCTTATGTTCACGCGTCGTGTGCTAGACATTTCTTCGTTCCACAGTATCTTGAACCGAGGAGGAAACGTGTTTTTTCCGTCCTCTGAAGCTTAACTACTTGAATCCAACACTTTGCAGTGGAATCAATCTGGTGTTATACTATTCAAGAATACGGGCAGTAAATACGTTGAGCGAAATCCCCTCAAAAACATCCAGCGCGTTGGGGGAATTGAACCGACGTCTCCCGTCACCCGACCGTCCCTCCGCCACATGAACTCCGTCTAAAGTCGCTAAATCACTCTGTACAGAACATCCATCTTAACCAGATTAGGTTCTCCTCTTTGACTCCCCCAGTAAAACTGCACAAAACTGCACAAATACATGAGCAATGTTTGAGCTATTTCACCCATTCTGTACATACAGTTTATCATTGGAGTCCTATACAGTACAGTTACATACGTCTGAGCACAAGATATAACGTGGGATTGGATGTGATGTAGTTGTTATTGTCGCAAAAGAAAGCCTTATTGTTATTGTTCACTCCGTCACATTTATTTCATATGATTTTTTTAAAGATATTTACTATTCTATTTTGTTACTTTTTACGTTTGTTTTTATTCTGTTTATCTGGAATATCTAGCAACTATAACCAATAAGATGTTGTTTACTTGTTTCTTTAGCGAGCCAATGTTAAAGTATAATATCGTCACTGTTTGTTTTTTATTTTCAATGGTCCGTTTTGGTGCTTTTTTATTTGCTTTGTTATTATAAAGTATGCCCTCTGTGTAGGGTGCTATTTGATACTGATTACTGATGTCCGACTAGTTATCTAGAGATGTACATTAGAGGAAGACCTAGCTTAAGTTTACAGTTATGCCCTATTGATGCCCTCCCCCACTCAACCTCCATAGCAACAGCGTTGGTGTGAACATAGCAACAGGGGTACGGTCAGACCCGATAGGCTAAAGGGCCTCCGAGAAGTTAGATGTATAGAGCAGACTTGTTGGTGAGAATCTCAGACGAGCTGTTGGTATTTAGTTTGCTGGGAAGCAAATGGTAGCAAGTGTATTTTTGAAAGAAAAGGGGTTAAAAATGGCCCAACTACACACACACACACACACACACACACACACACACACTCATACACACCCTCAAAACGTATTGTTTGTATCTGAAATATTCTGATATGAAATGTATGTGTGGTCCAGAAGTCTTGACAGTGTGCAACATATATGAAATATGTTATTCCTTCAATTTCTTATGATTATTGTGTCAAGAGAAATATAAACGCCACACACATGAAACATACAATGAAATGTGTTGAGGGCTCTGAAGACGCCGTCTCCCTCACTTATGTACCTGTTCTTTCCTTTCAAAACCATGGATGTAGATATTGTATCTTGACTTTGTATTAAAAGCAGGATGATTGGATATACAGCACTACGAGCTGCTTGATTTCACTGCGTTATTATTTCTTTGTCGTTCATTCCTCGTCCACTAGATGGGACCAAAGTATCTCTAAACAGGCACTTTGCTGAACACACAAACACAAAAATGACCTTTACACAACACGGTCAGCTCGTTGGGAGTCACAAATGAATGTGCATACAGTTCTGCTGTAATTTCAGCTGGGAGGAATTGTAGAGATGCGAAAGGTCTCCACGTTAACCACTACTGGTAGTATAAAATGAAATTGCCTTTTAATGTAAATATTACATATTGCAAACATCAGAAATCTTTTTTTAAATGCACACTATCATTGAATATAACTTGGAGATGAGATTAGCATGAAGAAATGACCAGTATAAACTTTAATCCTGAGGTGATACAGATGTGAGAGTATTTTCACCACAATATGTCAAAGAACAGGAGCAGTTGATCTGGTTGATTAGATCACATCTCTTCCTGGGCCCTGGTAATGCTGTTGCACCTGTTAGGAAGGAAGAAAACATTCATTAAACGTTGTGATTGGTAGATGACCTGTTCTAATCCGCAAGAATGAGTCTAAATGCGTGTGCAGATGCTGCAGATGCTGCAGAAACGGAATCCTTTAGAGGTGTTTGTAGTTGGCCTTCGCCACTTTAGGTCAAACCTCCTTCGAGGGTTTTTGCTAAAACTAAGCTAAGCTTCACACAAAATTAGCAGCTTTCCAACTGTTTAGTTTCGGGAGCTTTCACCTACATCAGAGTGTGTTGTCTGAATGACGTTCACACAGACAGTGACCAGGACACACAGTGGTATATAAATACAACTGCGTGTCAAAGATATTTTCTTTTAGCCAATAACATTCCTCATAGCAGTAGTGTTTTGTTAGATATGGAGATAAAGAGGAATGTGCTCCTTGTACAGTGTTTTTGCAGTGCATGCAGGTACACAACCATGCACGAGGAGATCCAACCTGTATTTCCCTCACGGTTGGATCAGTCGGATCACTTGCCCGATAATAAAGCAGCATTCTCATTTTGTCTGACTACAATGTGTTAAGACTCGCTGAGTGGGATTTGCTAAACCCTGAAATGTGTTGTGACATTCATCCTCATTTGAGTTTGATTTCCCTGTGAAATTACAAAGAAAAGGAGGAGTATGTGGTGAGGTGTCCGACCGAGGACAATGCATTCATGTGGTCTGAAGGGTTCATTAATTAGTACTTGCAGTATTTCCTTCTCGAGACGTGCTGAGACAGGCACAGTAACTCTAACCAACAGGGAAGAGTAACTGAAAATACCTCCTTAGTTCAGTGTCGCATAATAACGGCTATTTCTAGCGGCTAGTGGGCATCATGATCATGTTAATCTGAACATGCAGGCGTTGCTATTTTCTATTATATGTTCATTATAAAACAAAATTATATAAAATAAAATTATTTCCAACTACATTTTTTTCAATTTGTCTATGCATGTGTCTATTGCAGCAAGACGTTGCATTTCTTCAAGCGGATTGCAAATCATATGTGTGATAACAGACCGTTCATCAGGATGCTTTAATAAAAGGACTGTGGAAAGTTCCAACATTAAAACTCACTATGGCAAGTGTTCAGGAAATTATATTTATCAATATAAGATATGAAATAGAAATAAAATGTGAAGTATCATTGATAAAAAATGAACTTGAACCCTATTGATGCACCTTCATTTTCAAACGATAACTTCCATAAACTGTGAAACTAGTGTGAAGCTAAATCGTCAGACCTTCGTATGATCAATTTATTGGTGTGAAATATTTATCTGTGACACAGCGGCCACAGTCTGTTTTACATGTGTTGTCTATATACATGAGCCACCAGTGGGGGAAAAAAAACCGCCAGTGTTTCAAAGCGTTTTGGTTCCAAATATTATTATTGGTTCATTCAAATACTTTGAACGCCATGTTTGGTAAAGGTTTGGGTTTTTATTGCATATAAAGGCAATTGTTCATTCCTAAATGTCAAGCAGAGCAGATCACCTGGCTGCAGCCTGCGGCGACAGCGATCCCTGCATTCCTGTGTCACACACGCATGTGCTCTCGGGCTTTTGTTCCCTGTGTCAAAAGGTGAGGCTGCATAGCGACTGTTGAGGGGAAGAGCAGAAGCGCCGCTCTAAACCCTGATAGGTTTTGTTTGAGGGAAAGAAAACTCCCCCCTGAGAGCCGATTGGTTGACTAAACAATGAGAAGCTAATTCTAGTAAGTTAAGTAAGTAGGCTGTCATGATTATTCAGTTTTATTGGCCACTTAGTTTCCTGCATCGAGCTAAAGACTAGAGTAGAGACTTTCCCTGCATGTCTGAACGTGTGTGAGTGTGCATGTGTATGAGCTGTATCTGTTTTCCATCATGACTATGAGGAGTAGAAGATTCTCGCTGGACGGCTCTGAGTAAGTATAGATATATATATATATATATTGCTTCTGAGCAGATTTCTTCTATCTGTCATTATCCGTGTGTTTGTTGCTGATGGTTTTCAAAAGTGAAACCTCTCTTAAATCGCCCTTTGTGTTCCCTGGAAACCGCTAATTAACACGCTGACAATTAAACCATGAGAACCAATTCAACTCATCTTCTTTTTGGAGCTGTTTTGTGCTTTTTCTTCCACATAACAGAACTTCTCCAGCTGAGCTATCAGACATAAAACGACGTCATATTCTCATCTTTCATGCGCTCCTCGGCTCCTCGTGCGTCATGTTTCTGAGTTAACGTACTTTATGTTGCTGTATATGAATTCGGGCATTCATCTCCCGCTCTCTTCGGACAGGTGCGTGGACTTCGGCAGGGGAAGAAGAAGAAGCAGCAGCAGGTTCGGCATTAAGAACCGCAGAGACTGTGGGAGTCTGGAAGAAGCCCGCCTGGAGATCCAGGAGCTGGATCACAGCCTCAACCCAAGCGTCTCCCCCAGGTAAACTTGAGGGGAAACAAACAAAGAAAATGTTTCTTTTTTTCATGCTGATGTGTTATCCTTTGTGCCTTCAGGAATCAGACCATAGCAGAGGACAGCGTTGGACACTCAGACGGCCTCATTCACACGGGCGTAAGATTGTGTTGCGTCATCCTGCCTCTGGGCGTCTTGATGTTTTATCTTTGCCAGACAAGAATAATCAGAGAATCTGTTCTTCTAACAATGGGCGCTGCGTCACGTGGCGATGTGAAAACCACGTGAAAGCAGGAAGATCCCTCGCGCTTTCATAGTGAGCGTCAGCTCTTTGTTGAGAAGTGGGCCGACGGCTTTTGCGCTTTCGGTTCTGTCTCAGTGTTCACAAGCGAGCACGAGAGATAATAAACCTTAAGAAAACAGTAGTGAATCGTTTCAGAACAAACACTAAACCTTTGATTTTAAATCGCAGATTACCTTATAACCCACTTTTCTCCCTGCAGAGGTTCCTTAAGCACAGAAAAAGCTTTTACAAACAGTTCCATGTGGTTCCTGAGGGCGAGAGCCTCCTGCACAGTGAGTTGAGAGACACTGTGACTTATTGCCTGATATTGATTACATCACCATAAGACCCTTTTTTCTTCTTGTCCCTTCTGTTTGAATAAGTGCGGCCTTATAATTGAACTAATACAACACCAACTGTGTGTGTGTGTGTGTGTGTGTGTGTGTGTGTGTGTGTGTGTGTGTGTGTGTGTGTGTGTGCGTGTGTGTGTGTAGCATTTTCCTGTGCCTTGCAGAAGGAGGTGCTGTATCAAGGACGACTCTTTGTTTCTAAGAACTATGTGTGTTTCTACTCGTCAGTGCTGCTCAAAGACACAAAGGTAACAAACTCCGACACAATACGGTGAAGCATTAGTCCCACCAGCGAAATCCTTTAACTACTTGCCTTCTCTCACATGTCGCTGTCATTAAATCCATATGTTTTTAGGTACAGTTTGAATTGGGGACGTCATGTTATATCAGTGGATGCTACGAGAATTGAGGTGTTTTGTTTTGTGAAATGTCGCAGGTGGTGATTCCTGCGTCCAGCGTGATGCAGGTGAAGAAGCACAGCTCCGCTTTATCTGTGCTGTCTATTAAAACTGCTGATGGAGAGAAGGTCAGAGCCATTTATTTTGAGTTTTCTTCTCTTATTTTGAGCTAAAAAATATACCAGTAAACATTTCCTTAACTGACGCTTTGAATTACAGACAAAAAAAACAAGAAATTACAATAATAATAAATAATCAGGCAGTTAAAAAAAGGGAACAAATTTGGCTTTTATCCAAATAGAAACGTAAACAGGTGAGGTGGTAAAACCTCTAAAGGTTTATGACACAGCTGTGGGAAATTGTAATTGTAGACCATCTTGTTAACATGTGTATTTGTCTCACCACATGAAATTAGATCCTCCTTTCATCTTCTGTGTAGTTTGTGTGTATTTTGCTGCATTACGTGTAAATGCACAATACTTCAATTAAATAAGGAATAAAATAGCTAAGACTAAAAGACAAAGTAAATGCTGTGGTACTTGGCCAATGCCACGTCCCTATGTCAAAAATAAAATATACTAGCAGTAGTGTTTTGATTAATATTGGTTAATAAACTATTATTACTAATAATAACTCATCAATAATAATTCAGTGTGACTAAATCGCTTGCAGTGGATCCTGGAACTGCTCCACTTCTGACCACCAATCAATAAAAGGGTGGAGAAAACTGAACGTAAAACCTGGGAAATTATAATTTAAAGTTTGTTCAAAGAAACATGCAGCTTGTAAATTCCAGATGTCATATTCCTTTTAACATGGACGGCTCTGCCACGTCATTAATCTTCTCTCTCGCTTTCTCTTTTCAGCACACGTTCATGTCTCTGACGCGCCGCGAGACGTGTTATAAACTCCTCCAGGCGCTCTGCCTTCAGGTACGGGCAGGTGCTCCGAGCACAAATACGCTTCAGCTTGAACTGAAGTCTCGCTCACGTTTCTGTGTTTGCCTGAAACAGAAGAAGAGCATCAACAGCAGCCCTCATCCTTCATTTGCAGAGAATGAAGCGGATAACGACATGGTGTGTTTGCTACAGCCACTCTTTGTTTGTCGTGAACGTCATAATCTCCACTGACATTTTCAGTATGTTTTAAGCTTGTTTCCTTGATGTTTTTATTAAATGTTTCAACCAATTTTCCTTCATTTTCCCTCATGTGTTGATGGTTTTAATGGTTTTCTGTGAAGCACTTGGAATGGCCTTCTTGATGAAACATGCCAATCAAAAAAAACGTCTTCTAATTCCACCGTACCAAAGAACTTAAGGGGTCCTAAGCAAATGTGAGTGCGTGACGCACGCCAGCAGAGACTTTAACCTGCAGCGTCTCCGTCCTTGTCGGCAGGCCTCCAGTTTTTCGAGTTTGGAGGACAGCGTAGATCGTGATCTCAGCAGACAGAGCAGCTTCTCTCAGATGTCCAGCGAAGGTGAGAAATGGACGGGACAGATGGAGGGAAGCGTAAACGGAGTAATCGTCCCTGGTTAGTCCTGTTGTCTTTTGGCAATTTCATCCCTTTTTTCAGATCAGACCTTAAGGTTAATATCATTAAAACTGTTTTTTATTATACGAACATTCATGGCTTTCCAGCTCCTACAAGACGCAATTCCACCCGTCAAAACAGCTCAACAGACGAAGACAATGGAGGCGAACCAGCCAAATCCTGGATTCGGAGGATCATAGAGACGGTCGCACCACTCTTCTTCCTCAGAGAGTTAAGAAGTCTCGGCGTTCTCTTCTACGTCTACATGATGCTGTGAGTTTCATTGTTTCAGCCAGTTAAAGTCAATGTACTCAGAGGAAGGGGCACCTTTACTGAATAGTATGAATACTTCTCCCGGCACTGTGCATCTCTCTGCTGCATTTCCCCAATGCTGCTGTGTGAGAACTGTTAACGGAAGAAGGTTGGGTGTCGACCACAGAGGAATGAGAGACGTTTTTTTTTCCCTCGGGACCAGACAACTACAAACTTTTCTGGCTTTGCGTAGAATACTTTGCAGATGCCGCGCTCACTGAGTAAATGTCATGATCCTTTATGTTTGAGTAAAGGCATTTTTTGGGGGGGGGTATGTTGACTTTCTGGATTGTTCGAAAGCCCTTTGGAATGAGAGAGATTATCTCGAGATGTGGTTTTTTAAAAAGCGTTGTCACGCAACGATCCCACGGACGTGTGCATGGTGAAGGGCTGCAGCGGAAGGCCTCGTCCAAGGCCTTGTTTAACAGTACGTCCTCTGTGCTTGCAGGCTGGTGCTGCTCCTGCTGGCCTCCGGCTACATCGGCCTGAGGATGGTGGCGCTGGAGGAGCAGCTGGTTGAGATGTCCACGCAGCGCACAAGGTCAGTTGACGCGCGCATATGAAGGAAAGTGAGATTTCATTAGGGGAGAAAATTTTAAAACCATTACCCTCGAGTTACGTAAGAGGAGCAGGAAGTTGTTCCACAGGTTCACAACCGCATTGTCACGAGAGATAAGCGATGAATAGAGTCGCACCCACCAGGAAGTATGTGCGCTTTCACGGGTTGAAATGCTTGGCAAACAGTGTCGAACAAGAACGTCACTTGTATCCTTAAAGATTAATTTATAACCCATTAGTGATTTAGTACGTGATGGCTTTGAGGATGGCTTTCTTTTTCAGTGTTGAAAAGTACTTTCCAGGGTTTGGATTTGGTGTATTTTGCTGTATTTTTCATCCTACTTCCTTTGATTTGCGGTGTCTTTGGGTTGTGCATGTTTACATCATTCACCTCTCCTTCTGCAGGTACCCGCACATGTAGCCGGAGGCAAAAACCCTCCTAGGAACAAATGCGCTGCACCTTTGTACTCGGAGCACTGCTGCACACCGAGGCCGGCTGCCAAAAGCACCTCAGCTGTGAGATTCGTTCCATTTGACACCACTGTACATCTTTCAGTTAATTTCAAATATTGTGCACAAACGAGTTGTCTCCTGCTGGACATCGATCCTCCTTGTCAACGCGGGTCAGCAGCAAGAGGCTTTTTGGATGTCTGAACAAGGCCGCCGTCGGTGAACTCCACGGATGGCTGAACTCTGCTGGCAGAGAATCCCCAATATTTCTATCCGGAGCAAATTCATTCTGTGCTGACAAATCAAATAACGCGCTGAGGATCCAGCGCCCGGAGCCATGTGGAGGCGGCCGGCTGGAGCTTATTTCATGGCCGCTGAACAGCTGAGATCAGCAAGCTGAGTTTTGCTGGAGTCTTGGACGTTTTAATCTCAGATCACAGCCAGGACCCCGATAATGTGTAGAAGCTCTTAATTCTTGGTCTATTTGAAAAGGCGTTGTACTTGAAATGAAAGGAGGTTTTCACCTTTTTCTGCATAAACTGCTGGAATCTCGTGACGTGTTTTAAAAGACTGTAATTGGCAATAACCCGCCAGCAGAGGGCACACACCACTAAACGCTGTTACCAAGGCAGGATTCTGTTATGAAAGCTTCAACACTACATTATATATCAGAATATAATAATATATCTATCAGTGTGATTTCATCAAATAGTAACAATGTCTTATGTCTAGTATTCTTATACGTTTTTGCAGAAGTATGTCAAATGTGTGGTGCCAAAAGATTGCTGTGATGAATAAGCGACAAAATGTATGCCTCATATTGGGTGGATTAAAATAAAAACAGCAGCTCGGTTTGAATTTGATATTCATTGAACCACATTAAGTCATTTATCAAACTATTTCCAAAGCCTTTCCACTATTTTCAAATTCCACATTTCAACCAGTGCTCATAACTGTAGGAACCCTGGATGTTAGGTGTGATTTTACATATTATCCTAATTTAACTGGTGTGCAAAGTCACCTCATCCAAATGCTAAATCAATATTTACATATAAATTGCAATTTCACTACCAGATATCAATTCTTATTAACCTGATCAATTACAAATACTCAGTGTCAGAGTTTTGTACATAAGTGTTCTTTTTTTATTGTTTTGTTGTCCATAAAAAGGTCAAGATTCAATCCCGTGAATAAATTCATTACATCATTTTTTCAGTTCAAAAAAGCAACATAAAATCATAATACAAAGAATAGAATAGGTAAGTACAGTAACGATATAAACAGCCCACTAGTATAGTCTACCCCCCCCCCCCACCCACGTAACAATGCCCCGCCAAACTCTAGCACAAAACTCATAACAATACATCAGTTAGTATCAGCATTTTAAAAATGAAAATAAACGTCCCATTTTTCTTTTTTCTTTAAAGCGCTTCAATGTTCCAATGCCATGAGTTCAGCTTCATCCTCACATAGAATACATAATAGAGATAACGTTCAAACGTACTGCCTTGCTAAACACTATAGACATGCATACAGTTTTCACTGTTCACCCCCCCCCCGCCTCCCCCCCCATCAATACACATTCAGAGCCAGAGGATACAATATACATCTACCATAGTGGCGCATCAATAACACTGCAAGTCTCCACCAAAAGAATGAAAGGTGGATCCAGAGGTTTCCCTGAAAACTCGACCAGTCCAGGAAAAAACAACGGAGCGGATGACGCTCTGATTCCTGCTCAGCTCGGATCACTGGTCCAAGATAGTAACAGATTTCCATTATTCAAATATCGGAGACACGAAGCACGGGATGAGAATGGAAATATTCCCTGTTTGAAGTGATCACACCGAAACCCACTGGCACTCCTATAATGGAGTAATCCGATCAGCGCTAGTTGAGTACAAAAAACGCAGCTACCATCACTGAAACTGATGCGTCTCCTATGCAGCAGACGCCTCGGGTACATCTGAAATGTGGTGCTAGCCAGTCACCAGAACATCTACACACAGGGTTCAGTACTAATTATCCGAATGTAGAGTATCCTTGACGCTGGCCTGTAAAATACAGTCAATAATAATAATAATAATAATGAAGACAAACTTACATGTTATACCCCTGTTACACTTTGGATGCTTTGTACAATAGTGCTGAACTTAAGACCTGCTTTTGTCATGCTTGATCTGATATATAGAAATGTGTCAATATACTGTATTCTACAGCACATGTATTATATGTGTGTGTGTGTGTGTGTGTGTGTGTAGGTGTGTGTGTGTGTGTGTGTGTGTGTGTGTGTGTGTGTGTGTGTGTGTGTGTAGGTGTGGTGGAACCTGCACCACATCAACAGTGAGCGGCTCAAATATGGCTTGTGTCAGACATGAAGCGTGCTGCCACCCATAAGAGAGCTCCTGTACATTTAGGGCCACAGAGGTTTGAAAACAGCTTCAGTAGGCCGTCCTGTCCGGACACCCGATCCGATGGTCATGACATCGACACGCATGGCTCTGAAACAAACAACCTATGGCCCCACACTACGACAAACGCGCTAGGATTAATTACATCAAGACAAAAAATAGGGAAAACAAACGGGTTCAAAACAAATGTGCATATGAACGAGAGGCTGACTAACCGCTGTGATGAGCTAATGGAACACAAACTGTGCTGTAAGAATACAAGTACAGCCGCCTTAATCTTCTTCCAGAACTCATAGTGCATTCCCCTAAATGTCAAACAACACCTTTAAATCTGACTCGTGGCGTCTGCCTGACTGTTAAACATCACGCGGCAGTAAACACAAATCTGTCGGACCGGTTGGAGAGAAGCAATGAAGGGGAATCAAAACAATTCCCCATAAGTTGCTGCTGCAAAATTCCGACTCCAGGTGAAGGCTAAAGCTACAGCACGGCCACGAAAGGAAGTGGAAGCCAGCCATTCTGTAATCTTTTCCAAGAGTCCAAAATGAGCGACCGGAGAGTACGGGACACTCAGCAGTCATACAAGCTATGACGGTATTCCAGACGAGTCCTTATGTAACCACCAGAAGGCAGGGAGATGGACCCCCAAGTCACACAGATAAAGAAGGTTAGTGTTAGCTAGACAGCAACTTGGGAAACGCAACTGGCTGTCAGATGGACGTCCATTAACGGAGCGCTCGACCGGTGTTTGTCCACCGGAGAGAGGGCCGGTCGAGCAGTGGAGGTATTCTTCTTACATATACTCACAAAAAGAAAACGGGAAAAAAAAAACATCAACATCAATACGTTTCTATTAGCGTCCTCCACAGATGTTGAAGTCATCAGGCTGTCCTTCATTATTCTTTCCAGCACACACTCTCTCTTCTTATCCCAGACACACACACACACACACACACACACACACATTTCCACTCATCTGACTCATACATTCCCTATCACGCTCTACTTAAAAAATTGACATCTGTGTGCCTTTTGGGCATTGGGCACATTGTTGTTACTTCTTCAGTTATGTTAGCGACACATTTCAAAGCTGCAATTCATAAATTTCCTCACGTTAAAACCCGATTTGTGAAGTTATTCAATCTCAGCCTTTGCTTTTTAGCGTTTCACCACACAGATGGGTAAAGCTGCTGAGATTAAAAATCCTCCTTTCTAACAGGAAATGTGTCATGAGAAGAAACATAAAGGTGAGCTGCTTCAAAGACACACAGATGGGATCAAATTAAATAAATTATAATTTAAAAAAATCACGCTCAATCAGGTCAATCTCTCACAAGTCAGTCATACAAACGCAGAGAGGCCGCCGTTGGCTTCTCAGGCGTGCTGTGCCGCCAGGTCCTGGTTGATGAAGCGCCGTAGCCTCTCAAGGTACTGACTGTAAAGCTCAATGTCGTTGTGGCCGGCCCCCTCCACCCAGAGGGGCTCCACCGCCTTGGGACAGCGCTCAAACAGGGCCAGGCCGTGAGAGAAGTCAATCACCTCGTCCTCCGTACCGTGGATGATGAGCACAGGAGACGGGATCTTTGACACTTTCTCTATGCTGAGGGAAGAATGACGGATGATGTTAATGTACTCAAATAAGGACACTGTGCATTTTAGTCGACTTTGGGCATACGTTAATGTGATACTATAAAAAATTCTGGCTTTTGACCCACTCCTGCTGGTTGGAATGATTATTTAAAGGTTTAAAGCAGACAAAAGGCAGAACTTCATGTGTTCAGCTGTTTAATTACATGGAATCTAAAGGTAACAGGTTTCATTGCTTTCCATCTAAACGCTAATTATATTACTAACAATCGTTGTTAAATCCAAATAAATGATACATTACATCATAGGGATACATATTTTTCAAAAAATTGTATTGAGGAAACATTTCTGTAAAAAAATAACAAGATTGGAGGTCTTGTTTTTGGTTATTGCAGCAAAACTAGTGGTTCACAAGCACCGATCAACAGTACGTTGTGACATTTGCAGCAAAAACTCTGAGAAAAGTGTTTGTTGCCAAGGTAACAACCAATGGGAATCTAAATAAAATAATTAGACAATGAAATATTGTAGATGCATTATTACAATAATTCAGACACGCCTCAATGATATGAAACATTGCCCATATTGGTCTGATATAACCAGAGACACTTAAGTGGGACCTTCAAGGGATTTCTATTATATCATCATGCATCGACAACTTTAAGAATGATTGTTAATCCATATTGATTTAACAATAAGTTCATTCAACTTCCATCGGTCATAATGCTTCCATGTTGCACTACAAAAACAATCAGAACATCAATGACAGCTTTCATTGATGTCACTCTATATTTAGAATATAATATCTTGGTTCAGAAACATCTTTTTCTTTTCAAATATTGTTTGGCAACGCAGAATAAATCAGAAGACTTACTTAGGGAAGGCATCAAAGCAGTATGTTTTCTTGGTGTCGGGGAAGGCTACTCTCATTCCAGAGGTGAGAGGAGAGTGGAGGACCACAGCGGCACACTCAAACCGTGACGCCAGGTCTACTGTGGGTACCGTGCCGATGCTCTGTCCGTACAGGATGATATTCTCAGGACTGATGCCATACCTGAGAGTACACACGCAAGTGTTAGGTACAGGACACAAAAATAACAGTACTAGTCAAGTATGAGAAGTGCAGAAGGGCTGGTGTGAATAAATTGTCGTAAGCTTGTGTTTCGTGTTTGATGATAGACTAAAAGAAAATATCATAAGCAAAGAGAATATGGTTCTATGCAGAGACGCAGAACCTATCTTGGATGTGACTGGCTGATGGTCGCAGAGCAAACTAAATGTTACTTTCAACCAAAGGTTTCTGGCCAGTGATGCGAGTGGTCACTTTAAGTGGTCACTTTAACTGGCTTTTTGGCCGTTCATTTTGGATCCTGATGGTGACGCACGTTTCTTGACCCTGCTTACCGAGAGCGCAGGGCGTGCCAGGCGGCATCAATGTCGGCATACAAGTTCTTCTCAGAGGGCTTGCCAGTGCTAACGCCGTAGCCCGAGTAATCATAGGAAAAGATGTTGCAGTTGATGCGTGTGCCTAAGCCAATGTAGAAGCTGCTCATCTGACCCAGATCTACTGCATTGCCATGAGAAAACAACACTGTAAACCTGTAAGACAAAAGGAGGTGGAAGAAAAGAGAAGCAAGTTAGGCAGGTGGATGAGGGACAAAGCTACACTGAGTTGATAGAATAAAATGGCTTATTATAGTTATTGTTTAACTGAACCAAATATATTTGAATTCGTTTTTTTTTACAAAAGGCAACCTACCGAAACAAAAATACACACAAAACAGAGAGATACTGGGTTGTGTTCTGTGTGTCTCCAGGTGCAGGGTGTGCAGAGAGTGGTGTGTGTCTCACCTTGCATTGGGGGCACAACGAATATACATGCACCCCACCCGGTTCCCTTTGCTAGATCTGGTCAGGAATACATCAGTCAGATCCAGCTCTCTCTGTGAATACTGGAACTCCGCCCTTTCTGTAAGATGAAGCTTCCACCTGCCCTCACTCCAGCCCCCGCCGCTGCTGCTGCCACCTGCACCACCAACACCTCCTCCTCCGCCTCCTCCTGCTACTCCACCACCCCCACCAGCGCCACCTCCTCCAGCAACTGCTCCCGCTCCTACTCTGTCAGCACCAGTACCGGCGCCTAGTCGGGAACGCAGTCCTGGGGCTCCAAGAGAAGGCTGAGCCGTCCCGGAACTGGACCCTGGAGCAGTTCCAGCCGCAGAGCCTGGATCTGGATCAGGGAGAAGGGCGTACGTGGGCTCTGGAGGGAGGAATGCCAGTTTGGCTGCAATACGGCTGGGGCAAGGGGGGCAGCAGAACAGGCCGCATAGCTCTCGTATGGACAGACCGTTCATCTTCTGGCAGAAAAATAAACATGTTAGAGAATAATTAGATGGCAGAACAAACAAGGAAAGCAACAATGACAAAAAACCTTTTAGCCGTAATTCACAACAAGGGTTCTTTCCGTGTTTAGTGTGTCCATTGTCGTTATAAGAAAATGTTACATTTGAATGCTATTTCATATCTGGATGAGTAGCCTCTGGGAAAATGAGCAGCGGCACTACATAATGAGGCGTGTTTTGATTTCGCACTTAGTAGCTACAGTGGTTTAAATATGGGATGTGATGGGTAAAAAGCTCAACAGGGGATTCCTTGATCGACCACATCCTATACTTGCTCCAAAGTTATTAGTTCAAGGCAGAATGTTGCAATGACAGTGGAGGACATTTATTTTGAAGGTGGGAACAAGTAGATAAAAATCCACAAGTCAATTTCTTGGTTCTTCACTGCACATATACAGTTATGAACATACCTGGATTCAGAAAACCCTTGGGCTTTAAATGAACTGGCACGGGCAGGCGCCAAGGTCTTCTGAACTAGTTACTGTGCCTGCAGGATCTTGATTTTAAAAAAAGAGAAAAAGTTAACACATTGAAATACATCTACATCATGCAGCAACGTACTATACTTGACAGGCCTTAGATGCTGATATACAGTAACATAATTATCACAATGCTTAATCTACAATCATTGTTGTAATAATTGTAGCAGATGCAACCAAATCGAATTACACAGACACCGGGCATAGATGTGATATTGCTTTGATTAAAAAATATAAGATACACCCGAATGTATTATAGCGGCCAAGACATCAGTTGCCATTGTCATCATTTCACAGCTCCTGTTAACATTTAGCTCTCACTTAGGCGGAAGTTAGATGCATTTAGACATCTGCTGAGGCTGCTGACATCTCAATGCGGGATTAAAGTGATCCCCGCTGCTTGGCGTGATCATGGACATTGGTGCCTAATAACAGCAAACCCCTCAACACAGACACAGAGAGCGGCTAATGTGCTAATGGTGGCTACATGGTTAACAACGATATTAACCTCTAACGTTAGCCGGTAATGTGGGCCCATAACGGCAGGAGAATGATGACAAAGCCTTCATAAAAGCGAGAAGAAAGATAAGCGACACGTTGCTGGTAAAATATGACATTAGCCACTGGACGGGTTAATGTCAGATAACAGTCCGAATATCATCCCTTAGCGTTAGCTAACCAGCTAGCGGCAGCTCGCTACAACGTTAGCCTCAGAGCTAGCTACTTACCGATTCACAGTAGGTTATCAGGCGGGCCGGTGTGCCCCTAACTTAACTTATGTGTCCACAGAAGCGGCTAAAGACTTCGACAATTCCTCTCGTGTCTTGACATGGGTCGTTTTACCCAAGTGTATTGACAGTTGTCGGTGGCTGGCTAGCTGAAATTCATGGCAACCCAATTTTTTTTTTTTACTACTGTCCGATTAAACTCGGAAGTGACGTAGGCCTGTATTCCCTTTTTTAAAACTTTATTACCGTGATATCATTTTGTATTTTAGCATTTATATTAAACATTCAGTCTGTATGGGAGGGGTGTCAGTTGATATGATTGTGTAATATAAAATGGTGACTATAGCTTAAATAGTACTAACAACAATTTCACTTATTTCAATTATTTTTATTTTTATTTTCATAAATGAGTCAACTCAGTATTTCTTATTCAGTATTTCGTATTTCTTATTCCAGTAAGCCTGAATGTTTAAAACTCTATTCAGATCCAGTGCAAGTATTCTAATCCTTAACTCGTTGAAGTACCAGCTAAATGTACTTGTCTTATGGAAAGGTCTTCATTTAATGCAGCGGAATGGACGTTTTTTATGTTATTATTTGACACATTTAGTGTTATAGCTGGCTAATAACTACTTTATATGCTGCCCGAAGGTTTATTTGATATCACTTTAATGCACAATATTTTATTGATAAATAAACTAAAATAAAACATATGAAGGTATTACTCCCGGTGCTGTGCCATTTAACTTTGCTGACGATTATCGAACAATTCGTTCAATAATGGCTTGATGCATTGCATTATATCTGCGTGTATGTCTGCTTGTGCGTGTGTGTGTGTGTGTGTGTGTGTTGAGGAGGAGGGGGAGGGGGGGGAGAGAGAGAGAGACCCCGCTCCCCCATTCATCATTGATCCACTGCAGGACTCACTTCGGGGGGGGTGAATTATGGGCCCCTGCTGTCACTGTGACTGCTCCGCGTTGGACGTTTCACCTCGCCACTGTAAATTCAAACAGGGGATTACATTTAGCTGACTACTGATTTCAAAGCCTTACCTTGACCAGACCACCGCCCCCCCCCCCCCCCCCCCCCTTCCTGCTAGTGGACATAATGCAGTCCGCAATTGCAGCATTTGGGATTTTAACGGGGGTCTGAACAAAGATAACGGGGAGGAAAACAATTTCTGGATCACCATAAAAAAGAAAAAGCCTCGCACAGGTTCGCGCATCACGTTTTAAGACCACGGACTTTTTTTTTTTTCTTTCTCAGGGGTGAAAAAAAGAAGAAGAAAAAACACGCTTTTTTGCGTGTAGTGGATTTGGGCGTTTTGTGCGCGCTCGGTAAACGGCGATGCTACGGCGGCGCGCAGGAGCCGTAGAGGGAAGAGACAGGTGAGCTGCGGCGAAGGAGCTGGAGATATTTCGGGGGGCGCTTTGGATACCGAGACCCCCGCGGTGTCCGTCAGCCTTTTCTCCGGAGAGGAGGAAGAAGAGCGACCGGAGAGGGCGAGTTTTTGGCGATTGGCACCTGACCCCCCCCCCCCCCCCCCTACTCTCCCCCCACTCCCCCCTACCTGGCCATCTGGTGCGGTGAGTGTGCCAAACGGTGAGATTGAGAGAGGGATACGGGCGAGTTGGGTGTGTGTGTGGGGGGGAGGGGGGGGGGGGACAGGTATATAACGTATGAGCAATTTTATTGGGCTACTGCCACTTAAATGTGATGCTGCATTATTAGGCTTTTCCTCGGGGTTCTAGCCTGCGTGTCTTGCACCGCTTGTTTGGACATGAATGGCTCTTTGTGTCTGCTCGTTTTATTTGCTTATTATATGCATATATATGCACATGATATGCATAGATGCCTGCATTTCATTGTTCTGTCACGTGTTGCGTAGGATCTTAGGCTTGAAGTGATGCCTCAGCAAAAAACAGCTCGGGCTACTTGCACATTTACAACACTGCATTCGAGAACAAAGCCTGATATTCTTATTTAGATCAGGAACTATGATCTGGCTCGGATACTAGTCCGTGGAATTTCCCCCCAAAATATGTCTGAAACAATTTTATGCCACTTCAGACTGACACAAAGAGAGCTGAATACTCTAAAAGGTGTATAAACGTCCCTTTTCCACGATACGTCTAGCACACTTACGATAACACATTACCCAAATTGTCCATAACCACCCTGGCACAAGTTACATGCTAACTCACTGCCATCTGAGCTCCTGCTGAACTGATTAAGTTACATGCAATTCACTGTTTACAACGGCATCCTTCACACCAGACGCAATACGCACCGCCACAGAACGACTGTACCAGCTCCCAGCTGCTGCTGTTTATGTTTGTGCTTCTGTGTGAGTGGAGAGGGACGGTGGGAGAAGAAACAGAGACGGAAACACAGGCGGCGAGATCGAAGATACAAAGGGTGAAGTGTGGTAGATGGCAATCTACAACAACAAGGGACAGAAAGGGGAATGATTGAGCAGAAAGCGCAGCGCGAACAGGCGTTGAGGGAGAGGGGCTGCAGACAGCAGTCTGAGCGGGTGTGAATGGCCTCCCTGTTATCCCGGCCTGCCCACACAGACAGCTACACAGCAGCCGCGTGAGCAGGTGCTCACCCCGCCACACAGCCACCGCAGGGAACAACAGGTGCAGCCACTGTTTCTCCCAGCCTCCCTTTGGAAGCAATCCCCCAAGCCCTCTAACACCAAAAAAAAACACCCACAACTTACACCAAAGGGAACCAAGGGGAGAGTTCAATCTGCATTTAGGGGTAATGGCTTGCAAAGGCCAGGCTCGGGTAATTTAATTAGAAAATTAATTATGCCGCAAATAAAGTTGGGAGCCACTTGAAGCAACAAGGCAGAGCAGGCCGCAGGTAAAAGCAATCTAAGAGAGCCATAGAGTGAGACAAATGCCCACAGGGACATTTAATGAGCTCTATTGATCACATAGGACCCTATTTAATCACACATGCTAAGCCGCAAACATGGCGTCTCGAGCGCAGTAAAAATTAGATTGGATTGCAGCGCAGGCTTCCCACAAAGGGATTAAGTCGCCAGCAGATTAGTATGTTGAGGTTCCTAGGGAGCATGTTTCAAGAAATGTGTAGAATAACAGTCTGAGATCGTTGGTGTGCGTGTCTGTCTGTGTGTGCGTGTGTTTCTTTGTGTGCAGTAAACAGAGGGAGACGAAACGGACTGAACCTTTAGGAGGGAAAGAGATGTTACCCAACAGCTTCTCCCTCGGCATCGCCAAGAGAATACGCCGAGCAATTGGCGACAGATTTTCGTTCTTTACCTCTTGTACACAGAGAGTTACATTGACTGAGCGAAACGCGGTGGGGCTCTAAGCCGCCGCTAAGCCTGTAGTTTTCTATTGCTCCTTATATGTCACACAATGTGACGGATTTTTTTGCTTTTTGACAAACGTGTGCCACCCAGCAATGTTTTTGTAGACCACTGCGTCTCGCTTTAGCGTATAAATTCCTGTGTTTTCACACAGTCTGGAGATGCCTCCCACTCAGTGCTCTGCTGATATCTGAGGAAATGTGGATGTACGCTGCAATAGTGTTTAGATTGTCTTAAAGTCACTTTCAAACCTGAAGCTCTGAAAATAGGCAGGATTAGTCACTAATCTGATCATAAAATAAAGAAAAGTTGTGAAAAGTGTCCGGGGATTTGAAGGAATGCTGATTTTCCTCAATAGCAGGCGGCAACAGGCATCTTTTGAAGTTCTGGTTTCGCGCAGATTGCAGCGTTTAGGATTTGGTGGGATTCTTTAATACAAAATCAACACTTGAAAAGCGTCTTGAAGTCTGCGGACCTCAACGCAGTGAGATGGGAGAGACCTACTGGGCAGGCATCTGCTGGGCCACCTTCTTCCTGTAGAGTGTGGACCGCAGTGCTTCACTGTGCACCATCAAGAAGGTCAGGGGTTTGGGTGCCATGCAGGCACATTTGCTTTACTTATCAGAAAGTAGTTTTTATCCTCAGACCGGTATATTTAAAATAAACTCCCGTATGCAAAACATTCTGCGTTGATGGGAGAGGCCTTTGGAACAACTCCCTCCAGATGTTCGAAAAGGAAAGGATCAAGATAACAGGCACCACATAAGCTGAGGAGCTTTAGCAAACGGGGGTGTGAATTGTCCGTGGTACCGTGAATTGAACACTGCCAGATGTATGGTGTTCAGGTGGCTGCTACATGTGGATTTGGTTGCCGCGTCGGCCCGCATGTAGTGTTTAATAATTCCTTCCAGTTGTTGCTCAATTTAAGAAGCTTCATGCACTTTCATTGGCCGTCAATCTTCGGCTTTATAACTCTCCGTCTCCTTCTTATTCCTCCCCCGAGGAGCAGCCTCTCTTATGCTTCCCTGTGCACATTGTGTGTCCCATAACGGGCAAACATTTGTGGTCATTTTGCAGTGTATTCTCCTGTCAGCCGCATCGTGTTAACAACGCCGCTGGCGCTCCCTCATCCTCGTCGTCGCCATCGGGGTCGGGCAGACGATGTGGCATCCGCGGCCTGGATGGCGGTCCAGGGTGCGCATAGCTACGCGTTTTACAAGCATATTTGTTGTGTGAGGGTCACAAGAAGTATGAGTTTGTTTGTGTTTCGAATGAATGTGATGCATGCAGCTGGTCCTTCCGTTTAACTGCCGGGCAAATTGGTTGTGAGTGATATCACAGCTGTTTCAACACTGAAAGATAAAGGTAATTTAATCCCCTACCTTCTTGGTTCTCATTTAAATAAAAAAAATGAGTCTAGAAATGACCACTTCCTGCTTTTTACTAAGGGAACCCAAGCACGTCGGAAAGCACAGACAAATTAAGCAAATAAGGAAGGAAACCGTTTTTCAAATGCATCCGCTGAGGTCCTTGACTTGTTAATTCTTTGCACAAAATGAATGCAGGTATTCATATTTCTCGTGTGTTTAGGCTGTCCGGTGATATTTTGCTACTTTTGTCGTCCAATAAATTCAGGCAGCACCTGAGCCAACGGCATGTTTTAGTTATGGCATCTTAGCTACAGGGATTTGGAAAACCTTTTCTGTACGGAGATAAAAGGCACGTCCGAGTCCTTTGTTCTGCAGCAATGCGAGATGGTTTTGTTGCCCGATGAAGCTTTGTTGTTTGTGTTTAATCTTTCTGCCTCCTTCGTCCTCTCCCACACCCATCCCTTCCTCACAACTTTTCTCTTTTAATTATAGCTTTTCATCTGGGGGCCCCGTCACAACTGAGTGGAGAGGAACAAAGTGTAGCCGAAACACAATCATACCTGCGAGAAGGCGAGAGAGCTCACAGGGGAGGCGTCATCTCTGCTGTCTATGCTGAAATATATGAGCATGCAGGCGTCAATCTACAGGACTGTTGTGTGTAGATCGCCTATTGTGAGCTATCATCCTCTTAGCAGGCTTCTGCCCAAAGAGCTCATATATATATTTGCCCTCACTGGTGATCACAGCAGACAAAGAGAAACTGGTTGGCTAAGTGTATGAGCGACCTTTTAGCTGGGACGTCCTCCTACGCCAGCATGAGAGAAGCCACTTACAGGGTACGGGGACCTGTAATGGTGATGCATCCACGATGAGACTACTTAGCATAGTCTTTGACCAGCCGGGAGATGTTGGGGAGTGGTCGTTAAAACAGCGAAAGGCAAAATGTAAAATCTATTGAGGTTGATTTTGATCTCTGGCACGTTTTAAATATTCGACGAGGTTACCAGAAGACGCTTAAGCAAATGGAAACCTGCTAACTGGAGACAGACGTCATGGACTGTACCTTCTACAGTACTCGGTGCAGCCCCGACGCTGTGTGACAAAACAGAATAACGGCGAGTCAAATTCACAGATCAAAAGCCTTCTTCCCTGGGTGTAATTTAAACCGCATCTTTATCGCCGTCGTACGCACGCGTGTGTGTGCGTTCAGCTCGTTCAGCTCGTGGTGTGTGTCAGAGTGCGTGCACCGCATACTCATGTGCTCGCCTCTAGCTCAGAGCTGTGCAGTGAATGTATATGTGCTTACTGCAGTCAAACTCTGGTTAGTAACGTTTGCCCTTGCTGCAGCTTCGTACAGCACCATCAATGTGTGTGTGTGTGTGTGTGTGTGTGTAGGTGTGTGTTGTTTTCATGTGCATTTGTGCCCCAGTGCAGCACCATCACATTATTTGTCATCTGCGCGAGTGTTGGATTGCTTTTCACTTGCATTTCTGAGCAGTGCGTTTGTGTTTGTGCGTGTCCATTAAGCATAAGCTCTCTGCGTCCCCGTCACAAGCAGCGATTTGGCTTCAGGCAGAAGGCCTGATTGGGGAAGAAGTCTGAGGGGAGATGGAGCTCTTTCTGGCTATGCTCCAGCTCTGTCCACCCTATTTTAATTACCTATGGCACTCACCCAGGGGGATATCTCCCTCCTTCTCTGTATCTGTATCTTCTCTCCTTTCCTCTTTCATTTCCCTTCTCTGCCCGCGCTTCCATCTTCTCGTTGTATCTCCCGCTTTTCCCTCATTCGCTCTCACCACTCTTCTCTCTTTTAACCCTCTTTCATATACTCACACATAAGCTTGCAGCTGCGTCAAAGCCCTACACAGAGGTAACCTTTTCATTAGCATATAAATGACCCTGTAGATTGAATAGTATTTTAGGATATTTAACAGCAAAAGGCAGATTCCCTTAACTCTGATTGGAGCTGCTCGGAGGAGACAGCCAGCCACTTGAGGGAATATTGCCTCCACCTCGATAAGATAAAGACTTGACTCTTCTGCTGAAGAGAGCATGATTGCGTGTGCGTGTGTGGGTGTGTGTGTGCATCATGTTTGTTCTTCGCTGTGTTTATAAATGAGTGCAGGTGAACAGATCTGGCTATCTGAATATATATTGATGTATTTCTTTCTATTCGCTTTTGGTTCTACCTGTATCGCCACCTGATATGGGAGATTTTTAATATCACTAATAATTATCCCCACGGCAACCGTTCTGAACTACCTCCCAGTTACCCCACCGACATTTATCAACTGAGCTTGTGATATTTAAAAAGTACTTTGACAAAGGGAAATGAAAGTAACGTTTTTTTGCGGATTATGTTCACCACTCTCCAACACAGACGTTTAACGATAAGTTACCACCACTGTTATTACTAAATACCAGTGGACCAAGTGTACACAGATCTTAAGATTTGACCTGTAATACCTCTGGATTCTTCTAATACTGGTTGTCACATTCTTCAATGGCTTCTCAGCTGAATGCTGACACCAATGAGAAAGTTTCAACATTTCTGCATTTAATACTGGCTCCCAAACCCTCCTCGCTGGTGAGACAATTTACAGCTTGTATTTTCTTATCCCTATTTGAACTTTGTGTCTTCGTGGTGAATTAGAGCATTCCGTATTCCAAGCTCCAAAACATGCATGTGGTTTGTCTGAGAACCACGAGGTTGGTCTCCAAAACATCTGTTAAGTGAACATAGTGCAGCTGGGTTGTTGATGGACAGGCCACGATCGCACCCTAAGGGGTGTGTTGCGGTGGAAACCTGTTTTAAGTCATTTCGGTAATGAAGCTGTAGTGCTGGTAGGGTGGAATCTTGAAGTGTGAAGGTGACCCACTTCTCCCAGTTTAGCCTGTGTCTGTTTTCCAACCCTCGGGCCATTTTTCTTTTATTCTAGGCTTTAACCTGCATACCGTTTTCAAGGAGCAAGTTTGTCACATAAAGAAGATGTAAAGGCCGAGTCTTCATGTTGATACATCATATCTTGTTTTGCAGTTTACTTTTACATTTCTTGATGCATCTATATTGCAAATGAACCGGTCATTGCAACCAATGAAAGGAAGTCTGCTTGTTTTGACAAAGCGCATTAATTTTATCTTCATAGACTTTCATCAGTTTCACCACATGATCCTTTAAATTAGTCTGAACTGTTTTACATAAACACAAACAATGTTAACCCAGCTATCGTATAAAGATTCAGCTGGGATATTACATCGTTGAAGGCGAAACCTCCCCCCAAAAATGAGCCCTGCCATAAATATCCCTTCTCAGCTAACGCGTAATAAATGCATTGTTAGGCTTTCAATAAATATATTCCATTGCTGACATATTGATTGAAAATGAGATGTGCTGTCTCGCCACAGTGTGGATAATGTGGTGACAAAATGCTCGCCGCTCCCCCATCCCCCTCCTTGCTGAGAAAGGGGGGACCCCCATCCTCCGACATCTGTGTCCACGTATGTGTTCGTGCACACTCGTGTGAATGTGTATCTGGGATTTGGGTAAAAAGCTCACGCGTACGCCTCAGTGTGACAGCGTGACATTCTCACACAAATGTACGCACGTATGTGTTCAAAGGGCGAGCCCGCCCTCCCTGCTTTTACATCTACTGCAATAGAACATCTCTGCCTAGCTTTGCTATTGGTTGCTACGGTAACAAAGGCACAGAGTGGAGTGGCTGCAGCAGAGAGAGAGAGAGAGAGAGAGCTTTCTTTCCTGTTAACCCGATGACAACAACAGATTTAACGCAGTAGAAAACAGTTTAGTGACCAGCGAAGTAGTCAAATTTTTCTCACACACACACACATATCAAATGATTAATTTATTGATGTACTTTAGTGGGTTGCAGCAGGTCTCGACTAGCATTCCAACAACAGCGCCGTTGTGCTTGGCTTTCGCTGTGCGTCCGTGCCTTCATATGGATGGCTGAGGGCTTTCGTATCAATGTCTCTGTGGTTCCTCGTGGTCACTAAATGCTGCTCAGTGCTGACAGGGATGTTGCTTTCTACATGCGCTCTGTTAAGCAAGATGAGAGCGTATTGATTTGCTCTTTAGCTTTAATAGTTGAGATGCCTTGTGCAAACGTGAGAATGTCCAATATGCACAAATGGTCACTGAAGCATTTTGGGATCGAGTCATGGGTAAATAATATATGTAATTACTTCACATAGTTTTTTGATACTGTACAGAATTTCCCGGCATTCCGCTTAATCCGTATTATTCCGGTGGGATCAGTTGTAGCAGGTGAACAAGATTGGAGAAAAATTGTTTATTAAAAAGAGCTTGGTCCCAGATGATGAAGACGAAACATATGGACAAACTGATAACAGGCCCAAGCAGGTGATTATGCCTCTTCCCATGACCTGCCGATTGGTTAATGATGTGAGTGTTAGCAGGTGATTTGCTAATGGGTCATTGCCTGATTACACAGTGCAGCTGTCGCCATCATTACTTGCATCCCATGATAACCGTGTCAGTGTCCCGGCATTTAATCCTATCACACCAACAAGATCTGACACATATTCATGACACCCTTTCTTCTCTACGCACGCTTGTCTCTCCATCCTTGATTTCATGATACTCATTCTGTCACCAGCAGTGCGTCTTCCGTCGCAGGCGGTGTCTCTCTTTTTCTTTTAAAGTCCTTTACCTAAACCACATCTGGTCTGTTCTCTCTCTCTCTCTCTGTGCAGCAGCGAAAAATTGAGAACTCTTTATAATCATGCGTCAAAGCGCAGCCCGAACCTCTTTTTATAGCTCAGCGGATTACAAATACTGCCTTCATCACGGCACCGTCCAACAGCGGAGTTCTAATATGTTGGCCTTGGCCCGGATCTGATGGTTTCATATATATAGATCGATAGGCTTAATCAATACACAGATAAACGCGGCAGGCGCTTGGTATGTAGCACGTGAAGGCTGTTTGCAAGCGTGTATGTGTGTGAGAGAGAAACGAACGAACTGAGGAAGGAAAGAGGGGTGGCTAACTCAGCAATGTTATGTGATTTGTTTAAGTTTTCTTCTTCTTTTTTTGCATTTTGTAAATTGTAACAAAAGGGAAATATTTGCATAGAAATGGAAAGAGAAGAGCGCTCATTGTTGATGGGACACAGTTTACTTGTATTTGAATGTAATCTTGTGTTACAGGGGTGCAGCTGAGAACCTTCTTTGTTTAGATTTTTTTACAGTTCTGCAAAATTTCACAATAAAAATTTGCATTTAATTTCTGCAATCTGCATTGACGTCGCATCACAGATGCTATCATCTGTATTATTGTGAAGTGAAGGAAATTTAGGGGACTTAATTGGGTTAATTGGGTTAGTTGCTTCTTTTTGGCTGTTTCTAAACCTCTATTGTTCTTGTGTGAGTTTGAGATATTTGAGATGTCTGCATTTCCTCAAATATAATTTAACTATATGGAGCTATGGGTTGTGGTACTAAAAAAAATCAGAAATCATAACTTGGTTTCCCGAAGATAATAGACAGACCAAAATAATATAGTCTGATTGACAACATTACAGGTAAGAGGAAAATAATGTATTTTTAATTTGGGGTCAAACTGCATTATATCAGGAGCATCTTTTTTTCCCAAAGAACTCATTTACGGACACTTATTACGTGACGGATGGAGATAACGATGTTGAATGATGAAAAAGTAAATCCTGCTGAATATGAAAGTATGAATACCTCTGCGTGTGTTCAGATTTGACGGCGTTGGGCCTCTGAGAAAAGCCAGCGGGCCATGAGGCAAACACTGACTCCAACACGCGCCTCATTTAATTGCGTTCATCCGTTTCCTCCCTACAAGATGACATAATTTAATTCTAGGTTTAAGCATCACATTTGGATCATGAAATGGCCATAATGAAATGGGGATGACCCCCCCCCCCCCTTCACCTGACTCAATCAGTTCTAGTTGAGGGAATCCCAATGGAGATTAAGATGAAACAAGGCAACCCCCCCCCCCCCCCCCCACCTCTCAGCTGAGGAGAGGGCTGCAAACCTGCAATCTGTGGGCTAGAATTTTCATTTGAAGTGGCCCCAAGAGTACAGTCTGCAGAGCCACGCCGCCCCAACGATGTCGTCAAACCCCCGTGGTCACTCAAACCCGTGCATACTCAGAGTGCAGGCAACACAGGCACTTATTTCAGTATGTTCCTGTTTCATTTGTGCATCTGTGAGCTTGGAATAGCAGTTGTCATCACCTTAGCAACTAGCCCATCACCTTCCTCTCTACCTGGTGTTCTGTCTTTTTTTTCTTTCTGGAACAGACAAGCCGAGAGTTATAAAGGAAGAGAAATGAAGGGAGGAGGTGGGTGACTGGGGAGAGGGATGGAGGATGAAAGGAAAGAAGCTGTGATTGGGGGAAACATAGAACGCCGTATTCCGGTTGCTTTGCTGATGACATTCATATTGCTCACATGCTTTTCTTGAATCGCAAACATGTCTTTTCATTCGGGTTTTCATTAAACATTGTCCGTGATTTTAGCGGTACTCTTAAGAACCCCGAGACGAAACCTGCACTTCTATGCTTCTCTTCTCCTCATTTGTCTTGTCTTTTCTTTCCTTCTCTTTTTATCGCTTCTCATTTTTCAAAGTACTCTCACACCAAAGACTGTGTAGTAAATTTATAGAAAAGCTTCTAGATCTGTGTATGTTTTATGGTGTGGCAGCTGCAATTTATGTCTGGCTGTAACTCATTTGCAACAGTGTTATTCCTCTGTTTTGGTTTTATAGGTGAATGAGGTGCTGACGTACTGCACGGGGTCTTGTATTGAACAGTTTGACCCGTCCACGGGGCTCTGTGGTCAGTTTAGTCCTTTTTCAGTCCACCGCCGTTGTCTCAACTGTATGTGCCAACATCGGCTGGATTACCATTACGTTTTCTAGAGATGTTCATAGTTCTTAGAGGGATTCTACAGATTTGTTTCACCAACCATAACATCAACATTTATGTTTTTCCAGCGCTTTGCTTCATGAGCAAATACCTGCAACAGTATTGAATGCTAATTAGCTGATGTTAGCTCGCTCAATGGCGAACATGGCTGAACATGAACCTGCTCAGCATGTTAGTGTAATGTCCTAGCATCAGGAGCAGCGGGCCGCTAGTGGGAGTTCCTGTTGAGCAGTTCCGGGTCATTGAACAGCTAGCATGGCTGGAGACTAGTTTTGTAGCACAGTGTGACCTTTTGTGGCCTATTAACTTTTTTAAAGTGTTTTCCTCCTTCTTGTATTTGAGAGCACTCTTGACTTTTGACCTTTTGAAAGACCATATCCAGCTTTCCCAAGTCACCTCCACACCCCTTTTCTTTCTTCTCCCTCTAAGGACCAGCTATTTCTTTTCTGTTGCAAATTACCAGTAAAATATCCTCCATATGTCCGTAGCTAGAATAGACAAACAGAACCCCCCCAGACACTTTGGGGGATACCCAAAGTGTCTTTGTAATGCTGTGACTGTTTTGTCTCCCCTTGTGTTATATGACTGTGACGATCCCGTTCGATTCAAACTGCTCAACAATGGAGTGACAGTTCTGACAATTGAGCCCTATTTCATCAGGGAGCAGACAATAGAGTCACAACAGCTCCCTGCTGAAGCCGGGTTGTTGGGCAATAGTTCCTGATGCACTTTTAACCCTTCTTCTTGCACATACCCCCCCTCCCCCCTCCCCACGCCCCCACACACCGATATACCTGTTGATTACATCATAATGTCAATAGTACTCTCATGCACTCACAGAGGCACATGTAGCGGATGCAGTAATTATATTTTTCTCTCCCCTCTCTCCTCAGCATATGTGCGTTGCTGCCATGGCGACCATGGCTCCACCCCTCACATTTCTCCTCCTGCTGCTTCAACTGGCGGATGGCTCATTCCCAGAGGAGCCCAGTCCCCTCAGCTACGTCCCCGTAGAGGGTACGTTTCCTCCCTGCTCCGCCCTGTGTGCCGCTGTGACTGTACGTGCAGCTTTGATGATGAATGGTTTCACGGTGGAGGGCGAAATTGCAGGTCAAGGGTCAGCGCTTGTGTGTGTAAAGTGACTTTCCAGCTACCCGGGCATACAGAGAGATAAAGAGAACTCAGTCTTTACCGCAATGACTGAACGGTAGGCGAATAGTAGAAGAATATGAGAGAGAAAGAAATACACAAAGACTGTAACACAAAGAGAGCCAGAGAAATGATTGTCATGGATTTTGAGAGGCCCAGGAAGATGAAAAAGAGTGAGACAATATGATTGGATGGGGTGATACAGATGACAGGATAGAAGGCTGAGGGAAGAGAGAAGGGGTGGAGACAGGTGGAGATGGATTGCTCCGTTCTCCTCTCTCCCTCCCCTGCAGTCAAGGACAATGAGACGTTCCCCCAATCTGTCTCCTGATGATGAGGGCTCCCTATGGAGACCGTTGTCCTCCTCTTTAAAACCTTCTCATACTCTGATGCAGGCACTCTCTCCCAACCTCATCGCCACTCTCCCACTTATCTGAAATGGAGGGCGGAGGTCATTTTTGTATTTTATTAAAATTATACAGTATTGGATGCTCACAGTTTTGTCAAACAAAATGAAACACACTAAAAGGATAGAAGTGTTTCAATGTACTTATGCTGCAACAATCATCTATTCCTGTTACCTTTGTTTGCCCGGTATAAAGAAAGAACAAAGAAACTATTAAGTGATGTAAGTGGTTAGAGAAGATTTTAGGGTAAATATAGATTGACTCGCTGGGTTCCTTTAGCACTTTGTAATGCACGTTGTTCATAATCATTGAAGCATTTTACTCTATTCAACTGTGTGTGTGTGTGTGTGTGTGTGTGTGTGTGTGTGTGTGTGTGTGTGTGTGTGTGTGTGTGTGTGTGTGTGTGTGTGTGTGTGTGTGTGTGTGTGTGCGTGTGTGTGTTCATGTCAGTTGTTCGGAGGTATCCAGTGTTCTTGGGCAGAGCTCACCGTTCAGCTCAGAGACAGGATCTGCACATCCAGACGGTCCTCCAAGTCAACCGCACTCTCTACATTGGTGCCAGGTAACCAACGGCAACCACCTCCTCCTGTGTTACTGACGTGTTCGCATTCACATCCTTTTGCTCTTCATTTGATGCCTCGGCCTCCATCTGCTGTCACTCTGCAGATCAGTTCGTTAATGCAATAAATCCTGTTGATGATTGTCATTGAAAACTATCATTAACATCACTCTCATTCTCCACATGATAAATGGAAAATAGTGAACTGTGGTTGCAAATATTGGTTTGAAAAATAGTGATTCTGAAAAGAATTAAAGAATTAAACAAATAAAGACATGGTTGAAATTGGTCCTCACTAAATGATACTGAAGAATTGGCTTTTCCTTAAGCATTGTTTATATTATATATCAAATGTCCTGTATTATCACATTGGCACTGATTTGTTTTGTGTTTTGTAGAGATGACTTGTACAGAGTGGAGTTGGACAACATGGCAGGGGATGAGATGTTCTACAGCAAGGTACGTCTCCTCTCCTTTCCCACGCTGAAAACCACAGCTGATGATGTACACAAACACACATAACAAACCCATTCACGCTGTCGTCTGCTCCTTTGGCAGAAACGAACGTGGGAATCCAATAAGAATGACATTCGAGTGTGCCGGATGAAGGGCAAACATGAGGTACTTTGCTTGTACACAGCACTCTGAGATCCACTCATACATGCACAACAGCACCGATGCTATCACACGCATGGAAAGGCACTCCAGCTGTCATAGGAACCTTATTTCCTTCAGATGCACCTGGGAATTTACACAAAATCACATTAGCTCAGTGAAACGTTTCGCCGACGGAGAGACATCCATGAAACTTGGAGGCAATCGTCTTGCACACCTGTATTGTCGTTAAATATCTCATCTACAGCTTTTGGTGAAGACTTTTTGTGCAATTTTGTGCATGTTTTAAGTGATAGTTGACAATATTCTTAGATATTAAATGTATGTAATCAATCCACAAAAGAGAAAGATTTGAGATTTGGAATAGCAACTTGCTTGTATGCATGTTGCCATCAGCAAAATCCAATCTGGGGCGGCGGATCTCATGGAAAACGAGAAAGAGGCAAGAGGAAACATTATAGACAGAGTGACACAGCCTCAAGGAGGACACAGAAATTGAAATCGGTTGAGGAAGAGGAAGGGATGAGATGTGTAGGTGGTGGATAAGTGGGGAAGAAACAAAAGGAGAATAAGTGGTAAGGAAGAGCCAGAGAGACCACCAAAGGAACAGATTTGTTGCTTCAGAGAACACGGATGAAAGAAAAAAAAATTGTTTGAGCAAAACAAGCTGTGATAAAACACCGGAGGAGAGAGACTCGCCCAAGGTGGAGAGATGGCGAGAGCATAAGTGGAAGACAAAAAATAGAGGCCTGAAACTAAAGCCCACTAACTCACACAAAGAAAATGATAAGGCTCAGGGTAGATGATGCGGCTGTAAATCATCTAATAGAGTAGACATAATAAAGCCGTTGCAGTCCAAAAATAAACCTTTTTCACGGCAGATAATGGATCCGCGTTTACAGGTGACACTGTTAACATTAGCGAAGGCGGCGATACTTGAGAAACTGTTACCCCGTGTCATTATACTCCCCTCTTTAATCATTCCCTTTGTGTTTTCCTCTGTAGGAAGAGTGCCGTAATTTCATCAAGGTTTTGCTCAGCCAGCACGGCGGCCTGTTTGTATGTGGAACAAACGCCTTCAACCCGCTGTGTGCCAACTACACTGTTAGTATCCGTCTCTCTGTCAGCCGGCCACTCCCTCTGTGTGCTCGCCAGTTGCTTAGCTCAATATATATATATATATATATATATATATATATATATATAGTACCAGTCAAAAGTCTGGACACACCTTCTCACAATATGTTTTTTTTCTTTCATTTGAATTTCTTGAATCTTTCATTTTTGCAGAAAGACACTCTAGAAATGGTGGGGGAGCCTGTGAGTGGGATGGCACGGTGCCCGTATGACCCACGACATGCCAACGTGGCTCTGTTTGCAGGTACTACCTTCAGTCTGCGCGCTGACGCAATGCACGAGTTTTTAGCAGACGTCAGACTCCGTTTTGGGCTGCAGACATTTAAACGGCTGCGCTCTTGTGTTTTCCCTTTCCAAATGATTTATAGTCAGACCTCTGGCTGTATTGCTTGTTTAGTTTTAATCTTCCTGACCTTGTGCTATCTCTCCAATCCATATCGTCCCTTTCTTCTCCTTAATCTCCTCCGTTCCTCTCTGTCTTCTTCTCTCTCCCTCTCAGACGGGAGTCTCTTCACTGGTACCGTGACAGACTTCCTGGCCATCGACGCGGTGATCTATCGCAGCCTCGGCGACAGCCCCGCCCTCCGCACCGTCAAACATGACTCCAAATGGTTCAGAGGTACTTTTTTGAAACCGCCGTATTTCAACGACTCTCCTGCGTCGGACACCTTTGATTGATGGTCAACGAACAAGTGTCCTAAACCATCGCCATTAAAAACAATAGTTTACTGGGAATTGAAATTGGTTTCCGGCTGTACACAATAAGCTACAGTCGATGAAATCAGTCACGGTAGTTTATTTTAAGTGAAAGACGGTGATGTGTTTCGGTTAGTTTGACTCAGAGTTTTAAGAACAGCTTGTTTTCAAAGGAGAAATAAACAATCCACAGCAGGTCAAAGCTTGAACTGTGCAGGATGAATACACGATGAATAATGTGCATCCTCTTGTCCGAGATGGTAAATTGAACGGGACATGAATATTTGATGATTGAGGCCCGTGGACGACAGCGGCCCATGTAGACCCGACTGTTATTACAGCTCCATGTCACGGACTGCGGAGCGTTGCGCTCGGCCCCCCGGCACTGCGTTTGTGTGTGTTTGTCTAACTGCGGCCCACTCATTTTACGTTTCAGAGCCCTACTTTGTGAGCTCCATGGAGTGGGGGCCACATATTTATTTCTTCTTCAGAGAGATGGCCATGGAGTTTCATCATCTGGAGAAGGTGCTTTCTTTCTCTTCCTCTCGTCCTATTCCGTTGCCTCCATTGTATTAAGCTGCGCTTGTTTTGTTCCAGGTGATGGTGTCCCGTGTAGCTCGTGTGTGTAAAGCAGACCTGGGAGGCTCTCAGCGCGTCCTCGAGAAGCAGTGGACCACATTTCTGAAGGCGCGGCTCAACTGCTCCGTGCCGGGAGATTCGCACTTTTACTTCAACCTCTTGCACGCAACAAGCAACATCATCCACATGCACGGGCGAGACGTCATCCTGGGCCTCTTTTCCACTCCGCCCAACAGGTACAGATATACAAGCAATGTTCTCACAGGCGACCGCCAACGCTGTTCTCCCCGTCATTGTCTCACGGCGTCTTTTGTTCCCCGTTGACAGCATCCCCGGCTCTGCGGTGTGCGTGTTCGACATGCAGCAGCTCGCTCACGTCTTTGAGGGCCGGTTTAAAGAGCAGAAATCCCCCGAGTCTATTTGGACACCTGTGCCGGACGAGGCTGTGCCTAAACCGAGGTATTGCTATGCAAAGTGCATGTGAGCCGCTCTGCATTTCTGCCAAATGCTGCAGTGCTGCTTTGCTGAGCATCTGTCTGCATACGCAGCCTACGTCTGCTCGCCTGCTGTATGCTCCAACTGTCAATCACACAGCGACTTCACTACTATTCAGCAAATATTCTGATACAGCCTCCAGCAACCACAAAAATAAATCCTCTGGCTCTTTTCTCCTCTCTCTCTCTCTCTCTCTCTCTCTCCTCCATTTGTCTGTTTTTTCTTTGACTCTTAACTGTTGTGTCTCTTTCTCTCTCCTGCAGACCAGGAGGATGTGCAGTGCAGGGATCCAGATTCAGCTCCTCCAACACGCTGCCAGATGAGGTGCTGAACTTTGTGAAGACCCACCCACTGATGGACGACACCGTCCCGCTGCTGGGGCACAGACCGTGGGTGGTCAAGACCATGGGGCGGTACGCACACTGACTCAGTTGCTTGATAGCGCCCATGCGTAACTTTTACAGTGTGAAAAAATAAAAGTGTAAATAGGCACCATAGCTTTTAGGAATCATATCAATTGTTTAGTTTTTTTCATTGATTGAGTATGGTTTCACCATTGGTGTTGTCCAGGTACCAGCTGACGGCCATGGTGGTGGACACCGAAGCTGGACCCCATAAGAACCGTACCGTCTTGTTCTTGGGCTCCACCCGAGGATCCATCCTGAAGTTTCTGATGATCTCCAGCGGGGATTCGTTCTCCCACAGCAGCGTGTTTCTGGAGGAGGTGGAAGGATTTAACCCAGAGAAGTGAGTGTTGCAGGTTTGACCCCGTGTCACGCTGTCCGTTTCTACCTGAGAACTTGTGGGCAGCAGTAGCAGGTCACGCAAGAGCTGTCTGCAATTACAACAGCATCTTGGAGGTCATACAAATATAAGTACAAACAAACACTGACACGCTGAATACAACATTTTTAGGCAACGTTTTAGGTTAACGTTGAAGACAAAAATGACAAGATTATGGTAGCGAGCCAGTCACCCACAAGTTAGCCACGTCCTAAAGCGTACCTGCTTTATTATCAAAGGTTCTTAAAATGAGAGCATCGCTTAATTAAATGTTATTTTAAATTTCATGCTCTATAGAATAAGAATGGTTACTAAGGATAGAATCGGCTTCCTTTTTCAGATGAAGAGGTCGCCGCCTGGTTGAAACCTACAACCCATGTTGTTGATTCATTTGACAATCGTCCATTCCGTTAATTAAACACTAAATGTCAAATATACAAAAAAGTGTCCATGATAAGGTCAAGGGTTATTGTTCAAATGGTGTGTTGTATTCAAACAACAATCCGAAACCAAGAGATTTAAAGAAAAGCATTTGAGAGGCTAGAAAACAGTGAATATGTGCAGTTTGAGCTTGAGTATTGATCAAAAACATCCATGTATGTCAACTAATTTATTAATTCATCAACTAAACGTTTCAGCTCTTTTCATTGTTGTTTTTGAGGTTTTCCAACCTTTTGTAGCAGCAGAAAACCGTTTTAACTGTAGGACCTGTCGTCATCCACTCACCCAAAAGAGATTCATTCCTTCATGAGTTCAAAATAACGTCTCCCTAAAATAGTGCCGATGTTGTGACTCTCTGCATAAGGGTGAGTTTGCGAGTGCGTCTGGCTTGAGGTAGCAACAGGTGACCTGTGACCCTGTCACAACATGACTTGAGGCCAGACGGTGTACATTGTGCTTCCGCTGCTGGGTCCTTGACCTTCTGTGTCTTGCTGTCTGCAGGTGTGGTGAGGACTCTCCTCAGGCCCGTCAGCTCTTGTCCCTGTCACTGGACCGGTCCAGTCACACTCTGCTGCTGGCCTTCCCCTCCTGCCTGGTCCGAGTGCCCACGTCTCGGTGCCACCTGCACTCGCGCTGCATGAAGTAAGGGAAACACTGTCACCGGTTTTTGGTAGCAAGCAACTCACTGGCTAACTTTAGTTTGATGGTTTGGCTCTCACTATTAGCGCAGTTGCCACTATAAATTATATGTGGATGGATGTAATGTGTGTTTGTCAAACCACAGCCACTAAACCACTGGTTTATTTAGGGGGAATTTGGTCCCGGGGATATAAATTTAACGTTTCATAATGGGACATTTAACGTGACAGAAGAGGCTTCAACATTGTCTTGATGTTATGTTGTAATAAAATAGATTACTTGATATTAATACCAAAAGGCCATTTGGTTGGTACTGCACATACGGGGAAGATCTTTTGAAGTAGAACTCAACACTGTGAAAAAGTGGTAAAAAAAATGGCCACTTCTGAAAATCAGGTCAGTAATCAATCTTTCTTGGTGTGTAGGAGTTGTCTGGCCTCCAGGGACCCGTACTGTGGCTGGACCAGAGGCAGCACCTGCTCCTTCCTGAGACCAGGCACACGGTGAGAACAACCCACGCACTCACGCAATACACTCTCACCAATGTGAACAGTTTCTTTGCTGCCTGCAGATTCAGGACACGTTATGTATGTGGAGTTTAATTGAGTAATGTGCAACATTCTTCTATCTGGCAAGAATGGACATAATGACCATAATAACCAAAGAAACAGAAATAACATACATTCCGCACACAACAAACATTGTTGATCAGTAATTTAAATCCAACTCGGAGCAAATGGAAGAGAAGATAATGGTACAAGAAATAAGAAAAAAATGGAAAAACAAACAGTAGAGATAATAAAAAACATGCATATCATTTTAATATTGTATTTATTTTAATGTGTAAACCAGTAATAATGTGTGGGTGTATAATATTTTATTCAGCATTATTTACAGTACATACTACCTTTATAAACACATTTGTTTGAAAAGTATTACTATCATTATCCTTATAAAGGATATTAATATTCCTATAAACAGTATGAAGTATTATTGGTGTCAAGTCAAACATCATGGGCAGCATCGCAATCCGTAGTCTCTGTTGTTGACCCTGACCTCTGACCTCCCTGAGGGATGATGGCGAGCATAAGGACAAAATCAATAATGTATCCCATTACACTAGATGACACATCAATATGTGCAATATCAGTTAGATTGATGACTATTAACAAATGGCTCTATTAATTTACAGTTTTCATGCAAATGTTCATACAGAAAGTAAATAGTTATTTTCAATTACATTTATTTCTTGTCTGTTAAACGATAGACATTCAACCATGAAAGATGACATGCAGTACATATTTAATTCATTTCAGTATAATAACATGTTTCCTACTGGATGATGTTGGTATACAAAGAGTATTGAAGTCCCGGATGTGCTGATCTTTGTGTGTTGCAGGCTGCCTTTTCAACAAGATGTGGAATATGGAAACACCACCTCCCATCTGGGAGACTGTGATGGTGCGTTGCAATACTATTTCTGCCTGTTTCCGCCGCCTAGTGGAAATATTCCCCATTACACCTGCCTGCTTATCGTTGCACCTTTTGTTCTGTGAAACAAAACATCTAATACTGTACTTCCACGTGAGAGAATATTTTTTGACAATATCTGTAATTGAGCACATTTTAATTGGAACTTCCTCCCCAGCCAACCAAGATCCCTCAACCATTTTATTAGCAAGCAAAGGTTTTGGCGTCTTTTTTTAATTTGAATCAGATGGGAGAGGAACTTGGTTTCAACCTCACTGCCTAGAGGTGAAAACGCTCCCAGTAGGACACAGTTGAACTAAGAGGATGTGAGAGTTGTAGCTGCTGGGCGACAATCGGCAGGCTTTGTTCTCAAAGGTGAGCATCTGAGAGAAGAATGAGCGAGGGTAACCGGTGAGCAAGCTGGTAAAAGCTTAGCATAAAACACCAATGTCACCTCTGTGGCCAGGCTCATATGTCACTGCGGTGCCAGAGGGGACCTCTTTGCAGCACATTCCAAGCCCTCATCAAACTGTTTTGAACTGAGATAAGGGCTTCTCCATTTGAACCTGATAGCAGTAGAAGTCAGTGATGCCGGGCTGCAGACCTGACAGACTCTAATCCGAGAGGTTGAACGTGCAGCGGAGGCCGAGCCAGGCGACAGGCATGTGCTGCTGCTGCTGCTGCTGTGTCTGCAGATGGGAGCGATTAGAGCCGGGTGGAAACACTGAGGTAATGGTACGCTGGGAGGAGAGAGTCACTGACCAGGCCGCACGCAGCCTGGAAAAGAGTGAGGTGGAGAGGAGAGAGGAGAAAAGGAGCGTCAGCTGCTGTGGCAAGTGCAGGAGCCTGTGAAGCCCCAAGGCCAGACTGGGGCAAAGCTCCTTTTAAAAGACAACCACTGTATAATGCTGAATCCCATGGTCACCAATCGTGATTGTTATCGCGGTTATTGATGGCTTTGTCCTCATATCGGGTGAGGGGGGAGAAGCAGAATAGCTCTGCAGTAATGATCATTTAAACCTGCACCACGTGGACGGACATCGAATCCACAGTTCTACTAAATAACGTAATTGTGTGTTTTAATCTTTAGGAATTCTGCAGCAGAGTTTGCTCATTGAACCGGAGAGCTTGGTCTCCCTCAACCTGCTGGTGGCGTCTGCGGTGTCTGCGTTCACCATTGGTGCGGTGCTCTCCGGCCTCGCCGTCTGCTGGATCATGGCCCACAAACCAACCAACCGTCGCCACGGCAACGCCGCCCAGTCCTCCATCCAGCGGCGCGAAAGAGGCCTGCTGGCTAACGGCGGTGGGATGGGAGGCTCCGTGCTCAGCGTGACCCGGCAGGGAGGCGGGGACCGCCCCTGCACTCAGGGCGGGGAAACCCTGTTTGTCATGCCCAACGGCTGGGTGAAGTCGGGAGAGCTCGACCCGGGTTTCCTGCCAACGCCGGAGCACACGCCCCAGCAGAAACGCAGAGGCCTGCGACTGTCTGACTCCAACTCTGGAGGGTGGGACACCAGCCAGACGTACCTAGGTGGAGGCTCTGTTGGTCTGGGCTCTCCCTGCCGCATCCCCCCCACCGTCTACCTGACCACCAGACTCTTCCAGCAGGGCGGAGGCGGGAGACACGGCGGAGAGAGCCGTGGAAACGACACGCCGCGCCAGCACTACGTCTGCCTGAGCAAGCTGGAAAAGGGGGTCAAGGGGACGCCCAAAGCCCCTCTCCGGAAGTCTGCTGGAGAATACGTGTACCCCATGACCCCCCAGGACTCGCCCGAGCGCCGGAGGGTGGTTTCAGCACCCAGCGCCCCTGTGGAGTATGGCGAGCCGCTGCCGTTGCGCTGGCCCGCCCCGGAGGGATACATCCTAAGCAGCCACGGCATGGTACCCGTCCCCCTGCCTCCGCCCTCCATGCCCGCCCCCAGCGGCCAGGCTTACATGTCCCAGCAACACGCCCCCGGGCTGAGCAGGGCTCTGCTGAGAGGAGCCCTGGAGCGAGGGGAGCTGGGCGAGCTGGTGGATCTCAGCCAGCTGATGAGTAAGAAGAACTGCGGTGATAGGACTCAGACTGGCCAGTGACCGCTGAGGAGATGAAGAGGACGGGAGCGTTTCCATGTCTGGATCTCTCTTCTTTTCTCATCCTGTCCGGTCCACCCTCCCTTCACTCCATCCCCCACCCTCCCCCACACACACACACACATCTTTATTTGTGACTCAGCCCCACTGAGCTCCTGTGTCAGTCTTTCAGGCCCCGCTTGTACCCCGTGAGGAGCCTGTGACTGGCTGCGGGGTCTGCCACTCACTAATTGGTCAGAGGAGGTTGTTGCCGTCTCTGCATTGCAGAGTTGCCTCTCTCTCTCTCTCTCTCTCTCTCTCTCTCTCTCTCTCTCTCTCTCTCCTGCTAGTCAGCGGCAGCAGGATGAGGAACGAGAGTGCATGTGGAGGAAAGAACGAAAGAAAAACAGCAGAAGGGGTTGTGGGGGGGGCAGAGACAACGGAGACCAAGTTGGACTTAGAGGCGGCCTTTTCTGTGCAGATTAACTGGGGCTGCAGAGCCAGGAAGATACTGCTACACAAGCGTGATTCCTTCTCCCTCGTGTAGAACATTGGTAGGACCGCCGCCACCCGTCTGCTCGCCGCCCTGTTACCTGTTGGTCTGATTGCCAGCCGGGTACTTGAGCCCAAACTGTAAAACTGGGTGAGGTGACTCATCAGACAAAGAAACTGACAAGTTTGATGGATGACGGCGAAACACATAACCTCCTCTCGCCGCTTTTTTTTCCCCCTCTCTCTCTGTGTCCTCTTGGCCTCACACATACAGTAGACGCAGGCGACCGAGGGTATTTAGTATTCAACATGTACGAGAAGCAGAACTCATGTGCCAAATGCCCCTAACCTGTTTCACGGGGGGGGGATGTGGGACCATAACTCACGTCTTCGGAGAGCACAGTGCAGGACTGAATAGTCAGCAGTGTTTCTGCCGACCGCATGCTCTCTGTGATGACGGCATCTCAGCCCTCCATCGAGCTGCTTCCTTTTGCGCCACGTGCTCTTAAATGACCAATTATTCCCACGAGGACGTCTGGGGAGATCGCACGCCAACACTGGACTGACTCGTGCTGCAGAGGAAGAAAGAGAGCGTTTTTAGAGGGTCTGAAGTAAATGTACTGTAATATACGGACACCTTGTCCTTCTCAGTCAACACACACACACATTCATTAATGCTGAATTAGAGAACACAGTCTGGTTTTATTGGGCAACATTTTCTGCGAAGCCCCCAGAGGGTCACGGTCCCACAGACGTGAGAGGGAACAAAGTGACAGTTACAGCAGGGATGATTGAAACCTTTGGCCTCACTCAAAGCCAATAGGGGGAATGGAAATGTTCCCAGCAGGCAAATGGGCCAATATATTCAGCCCGTCAAAGTGCCCAGTGCCCCGAAATGGTCGACGTTCAGATCAACACAACATGGTTTGAGTGTGATAGTGAGGAGATGGAGGTCATAAAAAGGAAACAAGATACATGCAGAAGCAAAAAGCAATTAACTTTGTAAAACAAATGGAAAATTGTGGGTTTGTTAGAAAAATGACAGACCTGGTTTTCACGCTCAGTCCCAGTCACTCATCAGCTTTGTGCTGGTGAGCAGCAATACAATATGGTTTGTGTGTACATAGTAAAATTTAATTTAGATAAAACTCATAATGTAAGATATACAGTGACTTAAAAAAAAACAGATATCAGGCATTCGGTTTCAAACACAGATAAACATGTATCATGTCAATATAGCTATGTAAGTCTGAAAATATAAAACGTCCATATCGACCCACTTTGAAATGGAAATCAAAAACATAATTGATTTTTTTTTACATCTGCGTGCCAAACACCGTGAATGATTTACTGATGCCTGATACTAAAGCAAAAAAACAAAAAAGAGAAAAGCGTTTTTTTAAGTGCCATGAAGACCATTTCAGTCAGCAGTGCACCTTGTGTACTGAGGTCCCGGAGAACTCACTTATTGCAGTATACTTGTGATACATATGCCTTTGACCTTTACATGCTGAATGTTATACATTATTTTTTTATTTCGATGTCGACTCGAACTGTTTAAATAGTTTCTTCCAGCTCCCCCTGTCTGCCTGGATGCTACTGACGCTGAATGCTACCGGAGGTGTTTGAGGGTCTGTTTATGAGCTACTTTCATGTCACACTTGTGCATTGTAAATATCTAACAATGAATGCAGACTCTTTGTCGGGCCCTTAATGATTATACTGTATTGCCTTCACTGATGCCGTGACATTTTATTCCGATAAGTAATAATAATTATTTATAAGTAGTTCTTAACCAAACCTTCAAATGTACTCAAATGGTTTGAGGGGACCTTGAGTTTCTCATTTTGTATCATATCTGTCCTGATCCTGGGCTTTTTTTGGCGTGTTCTGTATTCTAGTGATTGTCTGTCTGTCAACTGCCACACTGGAGGATCTTGAAAATACTTAATCATTAATCAATAGTAATCATTGAGCGTGAACGAATGTCCTCATCCTTTTTCTGTTTGTAGCCATTATACTGTGCAGCATTAAGGAAAAGCACAAAAACCTTTCTGTTGGTTTTGCATATTGAAAAGGAGCTGTTCAATCATTTGTCAATAGTGTAAATAATCACCTGTAGGTTTAGTGTTTGAGTTTTAGAAGGGGGGATCCTTCTGAGACGGGACTGTATTTGAAGTGTGAGGTTTTGTTTCATTTCTTGGTTTTCTTTTGGTGACAATGCTGTGAATAAGATGTATGTACAGTATTTACGTGACTCTGGCTGAATGCTGACTTCAGCTGTTTCTGTTATTAGAGTAGAGTCGCAGGCCTGACCTCAGCCAGAATTGAGCCTTCTCATTTGACTGATGCCTGCTGAGTTTTTTGCAGTTGCTAAGATACTGCTGTTATAATAACCATCAATCTTTGGAGTACCGCTATTAAATGGCATTATATAATTGACTGCTAATGTTATCGAGCTTGGTTCCAAATGCACTCACAGAAATAACAGCGTATAATTACATGCAAATCCACGCATGCACAGATGCAATACTATTCCTCATAGTCTCAAGTAATGCCTGCATTGTTAGTGCAGCTTATATTTCTTTAAATCACTCATATTTGTTATCAACAGCTAAAGATACAGAGCGGAGAGTCAGCGGGTAAATCTCTCTTGCACTGACATTTCTCGCCACAAGAGGAAGCTGCACGCTGGCCTTCATTCAGACGGCCCACATGAGGAGGTGAACGAGGGGACGCCCCTGGCACTCGGCCGAGCATCAACTGGCCGTTGTCTGTGCTGCTGCGTTAGTCACACACTGGTTTTGTTGAGAGTCTTGGTGCAAAGGTGAGAATAGGCCTGCTTGCATATGATGCATTGAACATCACATAGAGAGCAAAAGGTTGAGTGAGTTTTGTTACAGGTATTTATATCCCGAAAACACACAAAAAAACACACATGAACTACATACATTTTATTTTGCCACGGTACATACTGATAAAGTAAACAGGACTTTAACAATGATTTGCTATATTAACAAATCAACTGTGAAATTAACCAATTTGTAGACTAGGAATCGATTGGAACAAGCTGAAAAGTGCATTTTTCCATCGCCGATGCATTTCTTCGCAATAAATGTTGAAAAATAGTTGGGATTGTTGAATAATGGACATTTTATTAAAACATTTTTTTAAACTGAGTCAAAACTATACCATATACTGCTAAAGTAATGTCAAGTGTTGAATCTCAAGCCCGAGCTGACATTACGAGGGTTATTTTTTATCAAAAAAGGGCAAAATATTGCTTTTCAGTAAACTGAAGCTGATTGTGCAGTCTCAAACAAAAAGCTTGTACCCTTAAAGATAAATGTGTTTTAATAGAAAATAATAGCTGATGGAATCAAAACAGCAGTTTGTAGAAGCGATCCATTCGGACACAAGTAAATACTTGTGTTCAGGTGAGGATTCACCAACCAGCCAGATGTTTGGTGATTTGTAGTAGTTGACGACAAAGGCAACATGGATCGGTGTATAACAGATAATGAAAACAATCATGTTTGTTGTGACTATGCGGATGACGGTTTTGATTTCCTCTGACTTGTCGTGGACCTGAAGAATGCGGATGATGGAACTGGAACAGAAGACAATGATCAACAGAGGCGTGATGTAGCCTAGACATACCATGATGTAGATGAACTCTACATGAAGAGGGTGATTTTTACATCTTTCAAAGCAGGTCCAGAGGTTTTTAGGGTCATTGTCCTTTAGGAATACAACACACGAGACCACAAGGAATCCCCAAATGAGACTACACACAGCACAAGCTGTCTCTTTCTTCTTCTTCCATGTCCTGGCCTGCAGAGGGAACCTTAGAATAAGGTAGCGCTGCACGCTGATGGCCGTGGTTGTCAAGATGCTGGCGTACATGTTGGTGTAATGTAGGAAAATGAGGAAAGTGCACAAGTAATTCCGGTCCATGCAGAAGAAGGCATTGTAGATCCTGAAGGGAAGGAAGAGGAGGAGGCTGGTGTCGGCTATAACCAGGTTGAGCATGTAGATGTGTGTGTCTGTCCAGGAGGATCGTTTGACAATGAAGGCACGCAGAGCAGCAGCATTGACAAGGAAGCCCAGGAGGAAAACTGAACCGTAACCCACAGCCTCAAGGACGTCCTCTTCGCAACTAGGTTTGGTGAAGTTGGTGGAGTTACACCATGTCTAGAAGAAGTGTGTGATGGAGGGAAAAATAAACACGTTTTATTACTGAAATGGAACCCCATAACAGCATAGAAATACATGGTTACGGGTTATTCAATACAGGATAGCTTCTCATATATTTCAAGTCTTAAAGCAATACTCGTGTGGGCCTATATTTAAAAAGATACCGCAAAACCGTTTCAACGTACACTTCCTCTGAAAAGTTTAGGCGGTGAGGAACTGTCTTAAACTTCCAACATTCATTTAGAAAAGTGCATCTGCTTTGGTTGTAAAAGAAAAGTCAGATTTTATGGAAGAACTGTCTGTCATACTTTTCTGGCGAGACTTATTGTAGCAGTTTCTCATAAAACAAAAACTTAAAATGATTTTTTAAGAACTGAAAATGTGCTCTTCCTCTTCAACTTGTCATTTTGAAAGCTAAAAACCCCAGTGATAAACATTGTAAACAGTTCAAAACAACATCAAAAACTGGTGGTCACGATGATCCAATAGAACAAAACGTACCTCATTAAGTGTACCCATTGTTGAATTGGCCGAAGAGAACTGCATCACAATATCTATCCACCTGGAACATGCAGTTTCGTGTGAGCCTCTGCTACATTTGAATGTGCTGTCAGCGTAAAGATTGACGTTGGGGAAATACAGTCGCAGCAGCTCACCGCAGACACAGTTCCGATTATAACACATAGACGTGCACATGTGGTTAGTGTGAAACTGAAACAAAAAGCGGGCCTGCAAAGCTAGACGTCCATTACGCATAAAGTCGAATCTGCAACGCCAACGCTGCCGAAGGAGACAAGTAAGGTCGCACACTCAGAATGCCGGACCGGCGGAGGGAATATCTGATGAAGAGCGCAGCCTCTGCCCTCTTCAACTGCTCGATTGTAAAGGGAAGTCACGTTCTTTGTCTTCATCCACCTTTTCCCACTCTAAATGAACGAACACTGGTTACCATAGAGACCATCAAACAACCCCTGCACCTTCTTGTACGCATTAACGCCCTCAAAAAGCTGTTTGCTCCTTACAACAACAACCTCCTGCTCCTAATAATCCGGCTAACGATACCATGAGGCCTTATCGACGGCAGCTATACAACCTGAAAGTGGTTGGAGGTTAACAAAATAAAAGAGTAACACAATGGCTCTTACACAATTGGTTCTGGCGAACAGACAAGACAATTCCATACAAGTTCATCATAAGGAGCCATTACATTAGAAACAAGACAATGTGCAGTTTGAAACAGTCTCATAACTATCTAATCCATACACTGTGTTTGGGTCTTCAACATTATTATTATTTTTATTATTTTATTAGTCAGTTTCTTCACACAGAAGAAAAGTCGAACCGTCAACACAAGCATCCAAACTACTGCCGTTTTCAACCTTTTCCAACTGGAAAATAAGTTGTTAGTTTATGCTTGAATTGTCTTCGGTGATAATTGCATTTACTGTGAAATTCCTTTTAGCGTCTGGGTCATCGCTAATGTCCAGATCCAAGCTTGCAGATAGCTGCAATGTCCATTTTGACAGCATCTTCTTTGGCCAACTTTTCAAGGGCCGCGTTCTTCTGCGAATTGGGTTTGCCGTCACCGGGTTCTTGCTCCAGGTTGCCTACTGGCCACCACAAGAAAACACAAAAAGTCTGAATGTTCTTTGACAACTTGAAACAACATTGATTGCACATTTGCCTTGATTGCTGCAGGTTCTTGCCTAAATCCTTGTCAAAACTAGTGATGAGCTCGTCAGCTTTGGTCGTTTGTTTGTGCTTATTTCTCCTCTCCCTTGATTCACTTGTTTGTGGCAGAGTGGTGCATTAACCAGAGCGACTGAGCTGCCAACAGAGAGTTCCATGACTTAAATCCATCCAACGTGCCCAAATCATTCCGTTGTAATATTTTCTTTGTATCCGGACAAAAACAGTTGAAATTGGATAATGGGAGATTTGCTGAAATTGCTTGTCCTCAATAATCTTAAAGCCTGACCAGAATTTAACAAGATTACACAGACGAATCATAGTCTGCATCATAACTGTTTACAGAACGCGGGTCTAACACTGCGCTCGAGTTTGAGCACTTAGGTGAAGATAATGATGGCCTGGTGGCATTCAGCTTGTGGCGATGGGTCCATGCGGTCGCAGTAAAAGTTGAGTAAATGTGGTTTGAGAAGAAGAATATCGAGATGTGTCTTCTTTGAGATCGAGATGTGTCTTCCTTGTCACCACATTTTAAAATGCAGAAATGTAGAGCAAAAAGTTCATTCAATCAGTGGCTGATGGAAAGAAAACAAGGGTGAACCACGGAAACGGGGGAATGGAAATCTGAAAATGTGGTCTGGAAAAAAGGTTTTGGACGGGACAGACGGAACAGTTGAGAATCCACAGCACTAAAACAGATGACAGAGCACACAAGTTTGGAGTACAAAGCTGCTCTTTTACTTGTTGTTATAGACGGTTTGATCTATTTTTAGCTCATGCAGTTTGGTTTCAGGAAAGTTTTGGTTTGGCTTTTTGAGGCCAAAAATGTCACCTTGCTCCATTAGACTCAACATCGGAACTGAAATGTAGACTGTGAAACCACAAGGAGGAGCAAGGTGAAAAGACTGTAGGTCAGGTGTAGCTGTGTAAAGGAGCATGAGCCTTTCGTGTGAAATGTGCCTGGAGAAGAAGTGGCTTTATGTGAAATATTCATCATTAAAGCATTTGATTGCCTGTTAATCCCAGAAACCCTTTTCTCTTACATTCTGGGGACCTTGACAATTCCAATTTGTAAGAAATTACTGCGTGTGTGTTTGGTGGTTATTGCCTTCCTAGCGATGCCCTGATTTTATCAAGAGCTGCTTTAATCTTCAAAGGGGTTATTGTCTAGAAAAAAGGCAGAATTCTAATATTAGGCAGGATATGAAGGGGTTTCCATATTTATCGTTATCGTTCATTTGTTTTAAATCCACTTTGCCTTATTCTGTTTTCACAGAGATATTTCCCAGATCTGCCCGGATCTGGGAAATATCATTGTAAATATATTTGTCTGCTGTTCTCGGTCGATTCTCATTTATTTCTCGAACGTTGTTTTGCTGTCTGTTGGTCTGCGTCTGGCCCGTCTGTATAAACACTCAGCCGTCTCCTTCTCCTGATTCCCTTGGATTCATCCCGGTCCGTCTGGTACTGATGAAAGTTCACACGTCAGTAGCAGCAGTGAGGCAGGGCGGGCGAGGGAGAGGGTTTACATCGCTCTAACTGGGTCAGTGAAGACGCAACCCCCCCCTCCCTGCGCCCCTGCTCCCCCCCCCCATCCCGTCTCCCCTCTTTCTCTCTCGCTGTACCTCCCCTCCTTTCGTCGGCTCCCTGCTGTGACGCAATGCAGACTTTCACGGTCCCGTCTCTGTCTTGTCCCCCCCCCCCAAAATCTGCAACACACACAACGCGGCGTTCCACTTCACCGATGACAGAGAAGCATCCTCCCGAATCTTCTTGCAAAAGACAAATCAGCAGAACAAAGACAGCTTTCCCTTTTTTACAGACGCTCAGCAGGCTTTCAAGAGAACCGTTACTGTGCATCTGCTTTTGGCAGCATTTGTGTAGAGAAAAGTGTTGTGATGCATGTTTCAGAGCAACTATTATTGCCTTTATCTTCTATTTTTGGAGACTTTGCAGACTTCACGTATTACATAAGCTCAGTCTCTTGTACCAAATATCTGCACTAGCTGTCTCTGTTTCCGCTGGCTGTCCTGAGATGAGTCATCCGAGCAGTTATGTATGAACTGAATAACCCGATTTCACTCATGCCTGGTTTTCAAATGTAGGCAGTTTGTCTCAGTAAACAAGGATTTGAAGTGAAATAAATGCGGATTCACTGTTTATTACATGTGTCGAACAGTTGCGTAAAAGAAAGAGGCCAGAAGTTGTTGACTACCATGAACCTTTTTGGTAAGAGCTGCTTAATAATAGACACATTTAGATATTTTCCAGTGATTCTTAGCAGATGTATCATATAAACAAATGTGAACCGCTTAACACATTAGCATAGTTCATTAATTCGATTCTTTCCTGGTTGCATAATTGAAGGCAGTTAGGGGATTACACATTCGACTGAGCTCTGGACTTGCAAGAAAATGAAAGAAAACTGTAGGAGCAGAGGGAATGCGTAAGAACAGATGCAATTGGGTGAAGATGAGGGGTGCATGAGTGTCTGGCAGTGCCGTGCCGATGGCACACAAGAGATGGACAACAGTCAAACTTAAGGAAAAGGTCGAAGTGGACGTTTTTCACCTCGACCTGATCTTATTCACTGTAGATGGAGACATCACGTGTTGATCCATGTGCGTTTGCGTTTGGCGCGTGTATTTATGCAATCACTCTCACTCAGGTGTAACTGGGTCGTGCTCACATGGCCAAGCAGCACATGGTAAAAACAGCCGCGTTGCTGTGGCAACCTCCTTTTATCTCACGACGTCTTTACGTGGCATGTTTTTGTATTTGCATCACATATCGACGTGGAACGTCGACCAAGGCAAAACCTTTATCTACAAAAGAAATCTTAGTCGACACTGGTGTGAAATCATTAAACAGGACATGTAATAATTAATACTTGCTTGGAGGAGAAAGAATTGACACTCATACAAGTCATGCGTTAAGGCTACTGAAAGGTCTTCTTCTCCGGTGCCAAAATATATAGCTGAAAGATAACATCATGAAACAGGGGGGGGCTTTGTGTTCTTTTCCCCAGGACATAGAGTTTTGCCGCACAAGTCATCCGGAGGTCATCTAGACATTTTAAGCGCCGACATCTTCTATCAGCTGACATGACGTACACAGTTATCATTGTAAGAGGGTACAGTCACTCCGCTGTCTTAAAGGCCCTGCTGACCAGGACATTTACAACTATTCTAAAGCCCGGCGATTATGATTAGAAATATGTCTGGACTTTGATCAATAATCTTTTGTTTCCACAATCGGTTCAGTCGTGCGAAACCTGTGACCACGTCAGAGTCCTCCCGCTGCTTGAGTGTCCGTGGCTGCTTAACCTGATTTAGGAGAAACAAAGCAGAAGAGATGAAGAGCAGTTCGGGGACAGACTAGGGAGACCTTGAGTGACAAAGAGAGAGATTTGCAGCTGATTGTACTTGTCAGTAAGAACGTCTTTAATACATGCAGAGAACATGACGAAAATGTGGTGTCCTGAATTCAGACGCGCTGGCGTGTTGTGATTTAAAGAAGTTCAGAGGGCTGCTAGTTTGAATCATGTGATTCTACAGGGGATATTGAACTATTTCCCTTGTTTAGTCCTTAATGAACAAGATTATTTATTTTGCTATACAATTATTAATAATAGTTTAGTTAAAATTCTAGTTGGATATTCATATTTACCAAAATTACATTAGAGATTTTTCCATATATTAAAATTTTTGATGTCTCCCTTAATCACTAAATAAAGCAGAATATACTGTCGAAAGATATTTAAAAAAACATTGTTATGTGTTTAGGAATTAAATATTTCGGCAATAAATTATACGTGAACCTTCGCCCCTCTGTGAAAATCTACACAGAATAAAATGGAAACAGAAAGGTTTGGGTCTATGTGAAAGTTACTGAAGAAAGATTTGTATTGTAAATAATAGGTTCAAATATTTGACCAAATCAATCACAGTGAGAATTTGATTGTTTGCAGTTTAATCAACCTTTCATCCCCAGAAAATCTTCCTCTAATGTTGGTGTGGTGCTCAACGCTCGGCTTCAGTTCAGAAATACATGACAGTTGAATGTCGAATGTTATTAACATGTTATTTGCAATTTCCCCCACCAGTCAGGTTTCCACTTCCTCTTCAGCCACATTCTGGTTTTACTTCAAAGCAGCTTGTGTTCAGCCTTCAAAACCTCCAAACCATTTTTTAGGTGAATAGACTCCCCAATAACTCATTTACAACGTGAGGTGGGCCAAAGTCCCTAAAAACACATGTTTGTGTGATGCTTGTGAGTTGGAAAAGGTTGAGTAGTCAGTGAGATAATTATCTATCTAAAGCTCTGAGGTTGAACTCGTGTTCTATTTATTCCTCAGGCTTCATCAAGCGGAAGCCGGGTATGAAAAGCTGAGAGCAAAAGCATTTTTTAAAAAGCGTGAAGCGGTAGCAGAAGATAAGAAGACCAAAATAACGGGGGAGGAGAAACAGAAAAGTCCGGGATAGAAAAAGCATGTGAAGTGGAGTTGGAATGAATGGATGAGGATGAAGTCATTGTGACAGGAGGGGACGCTGCCTGGGCTCCATCTGACACACTGACCCAGTGACGCAGCTCCAGATTACAGAGGCCCGGCTACAGGGATGGGGGGGGGGGGAGGGATTAGCAGTGCCTCCCGAGTGGAGAAAACAAGGAGATTAATGGAGTGGGGGTTTACAGCTCTGGATGGCAGGAGCCTGAAATAATCTGAACAAATTCAGTGGCACAGCGCAGTTCATGTGTGTGTATTTAGCCATTTTAGTGGGTTTGATGCACAAATTAGAACATACTGTGGAATAATAAAGGAATATTATGTGTGAGATGTATCTCAAATGACCCCTCTTAACATGAAAATACATGGGAACATTTTCCAATGTGACGCATGAGAAGGGCGACTGGAATGTAAGGAGTCGTGGCTGCTGAGGCTGAGAGACCGGGCCCAGCAGAGCCATGTGCAGCCAATCAGTTACAGTCGGTCCCTCATCCCCACAAAGACCCTTTGATGTGAGCGAGGCCTTTAAATTCAACCCCGGGGAGTCACGAGGCTGCGCTGGCTTTGATCTGAGTCAGGAGAAACCTTATGCCGTTCGAACAGCAAAGACCTTCTGCATAACAACGAAGTGCCGCCATTGCCCGACAGAAAGTAGGCGGCAGGTACGCCGATTCGTGGGTGGCTGCCGACAATCTGTGTACTACCAACCAAAAACATATGCCGTATGTAGCTGTTCTTCCATACGTCTGCAAAATGCAAGAAAAACGTGTCACTGTAGTTGTGCACTGTAATCGAAGAGGGTCCACTAGGTTGCAAGAGATTTTTTTTTGCAAGTGTATTTTGTCTTGCGTAGATGTGAAACCAAAAATATCTTAAACGGCTTCTCTGCAGAAAACCTTTCGGTCTTTCACTGGCTCATCTCGCCTGTCAGTTAAACCACTGTGATGCTTTTCTCCACTTGAAAAGACTTGAGGCAAAGAGGGCTATTTGGCCTCTTTGTGTGTGCTTCAGCTCTGTTTGTTGTCACACTGCATTCTATGACGCTAAAATCCCTCCATTTATGGATCATTTCTCCCCCCCACCCCATCTGCTCCCTCATCCTGTTATGCTGCTGCTGGCAACCTCCCAAAATCCTTCTCCAGCTCAGAGCTGTTCTCCTTCCACCTGTTACTTAATCATCGGGCAACAAAATGTCTGCCTTGGACGAGCCGTGGCGAACCCGTCCTCCCTCCGACCCCCACCTTCCTCTCCCTGTGCCGTCTAACCGAGCTGCACAGCGGTTACGTAAGACCTAAGGTCAAAGTGTCACGGCCGTTGTCAAGGGAGACTTCGAACAGAGGGGCTTTAGAGGAGTTGTGCATGGGGCAAGAGAAAGGGAAAACCAGCAGACACCAAACGACTAAGAGGGAAGGCCGTGCAGAAAAGGATACATTAGGATTTGAACGTGTGGCCGTGAATAAGGGGTGGAAAGGGGAAAAAACACATACATTTCAGAGCTGGTATCTTTCTGTATGCGTGAACGTGTGGAGAAGAGACTCAAGCTCCTGTGTTCGGCTGTTCGACTAATCTAGTTTGAGTAATCGCTGCCTTCATGCGGCTTCATAATGCCAGAGGATTGTATCATAAGGCCGTCTGCTACACCAAGCCCCCCTCAGCACACACAAGTATATATATATATTTTTAGATTTCTTTTTTGATTAATTGTTTGACCTATAAAATGTTGATGAGTTCTAAAAAATACTGATCACAGTCCCCAGGAGAAATTTTGATATTGTATTTATCTGACAAACAGCCAAAAATATAAGAACGATGTTAAAATATGATGTAAGGCAACAATCAAACAGGATTTAAGCATTTTTTTCTTATTATTTTTCTTTTAAAAATATTTACTTGATTGTTGTTCTTAAAGACTTCTGCAACAGTCCCTTTTTATTCAGCATTACTTTCATGTTTGGAAGCTCAGCCGGGCCAAATGTTGAAATGAAGTAATCTAGGTCAACTCAAATAATGCAAAACAGCAAAAACGCTGTTAACAAAACACATGATCAATGATTTCTTGGCAAAATGGCACGAGTCCATCATCTGGCCAGCCACCTTAAACTCGCTCCTGACTGCGCGTTCCCGCGAGAGCTGTGAACGGCTGTCGGCAGTGAGATCATGGGAGAGTCCATGCTTGGAGAAAGTAGGTTAGCAGGGTAGAGTGAGGGAAAAGCAGGCTGAGACTCAGATCGCAGAGGGGGGGTCCGATCGCCGGTCGTCCACACTTTTCTGCCAAAAAAAAAGAAAGAAAGAAAAGTTGTGCAAAATCTATTTACCGGTGCACGGAGACGGTTACCATGCGATCCGCAGAGACTTTACGCACTCTTTCATTTCGGTCGGAATTGACCGAGCGATAGAGGGAGTTTCAGGTAGTTTCTCTCTTTTTTTTCCACCTTTCTGTTTTTTTTGGACCGTGCTGGACGGGAGCTGTCTCCGGACGGAACAAAGTGAATCTCTCCGGAGGCGCCGTGGTTCTAGAGGATCTATTCTCCTCCATTCTGCCACCTACATTACACTACATGTAGCCGAGCGTTCGTGCCGTTCAGTCAACAGCTACACGCAACACCAACATGAGAGGTAAGTTGACTTCATTTGGCAATCGATCTGTGCAATGTCCACTCGTACTTGGATGCGAAAGAATCTCGGTTTGGTTCTGTACGACAACGCGAGAATGCGCACGGAGACTTTGAGTGCGCCTGTTTTTTTTCTTCTTCTTCTTCTCCCCGTGCGCATTAATCCCTCCAGCTGCACAGAGAGCGGCGCGCTGCACGCTGACGTTCAGCATGCACTAATAATCAGCTGGTTGCAGGTTGTGCAGAAATTGAGAATGAGTCCCAACGAGATCGATGGCGAGATCGTTCCAAGACACACATGCGTAATTTTTACTTCATGGTTTCACGGCGGAGCCAAATGTGATCGCGTTTGAACAAAAGTGAGTGAAATCTCACTCTGGAGTCCATCTGCAAATTTTTCCAGGGGATCCATGTTAGAGTTATGCAATAGGGAGAGGGAGGGGCGTCCGGGGAGGTTGTTGTTGTTGTTAAACCTGCAATTATGTAATCAAGATGTAATGCGAGTGTATCGGGTTTGTGATCAGGTGAATGAAACATCCAAATAGTCCGCATTTGGCAAACGTTCGCCGACGTGAATGATGTGCAAAACCTATTTTAATATTCAGCTCTCTGTCATTTTTCGAGAGAAACCCGTGTCGGTGCACTTGTGAGATGCTTTTTGTGTGGTGGCTGTGCCTGCACGGCCTACCGTGTGAGTGGACGGAGGGGAGAGGGGGTCTGGCTGTTCCACTGACCTAGTTATGTCACCCAACATTATACAGCATGCACGGCGGAGGGAGGAGGAGAGGCTCCGGGAAGCGCCGCGCCGCCGGCGTGCAGCGCCATGGCGCGCACTGACGCTCGGCCTTCATGTGTCACTTCAATGCCAGACCGAGGTTGAACTTGGGCAGAGGGCAGCAGATAATTGTTATTAGCAAGGACGTTTGTTTCCCGTGTGTTGATTGTCTGAATGCCGTTTAGTTGAAATAGCCCTGTTATAAACACGACAAAACGCCCCAAAGTATAAATATGAGCAACACAGATGGCGTTAATTATTTAATGTCTTTGCATATAGTCTACAGAATATGATTCAAATCACCAAAATCTACATGCACTAGAACCGATTATAGTTGAAAGAAATTTCTGTAAATATTTACCGATGCTGGGTTGCGTTAATGATGTGGTTTAGCCCTGCAATCTTTTTTGTGCAGGACAGGAGATTAGCTGCACGGACTTTGTTTTTTAATGGGGGAGGAAAGAGATTGATTTTCTGGGGACAGAGAGGAAGAAGCAGAGGGGGCCTGAGGTGGAAGGAGGCTCCATTTCTGGCAGGATATCCAAATGTAAACAAACCATGGACATTTGGTAGCACGCTGCACTGAAAATATAAATGAGTTACTCAACCTGCCGTCTGCCCATAGAAAAGCAGGTCAGCGTTTTTTTTGTCCCAGTTTGAACATTCGTACACGCGTTTGCGCCCCCAATTGGTCTAAATTATTGAGTTATTCCTACAGCTTTGGCCTGCTGACAGACTTTTCAAGCCCCGTTGTGGTGCCTGGACTCCTGACACTTCCTGTGGTTTATTTTTATTTATTTTGCATTAGTGGGCATTTATGCAAAATGTATTTTGCATAAAGACAGTGAAAGATCATAGAAAACTGCCAGAGTGACACCCGGTATGACATTCTTAGCCCCCCCCTCCCTCCTCTTTGGGCCTCGGCATGGCCTCCACTATTTGAATGCACCAGTAGCCACAATATCCAGTATATGTGTATTTTCAGTATGTGACTGAAGTCTCATTTGTTTTGTTTGTCAAGCTTTATCACCCTGAATCCACGGTCAAATTTTGTTTTTGCAGGAGTTGTGTGCTGTCAACTCAAGTGAGGCCGTCATAAGTTCAAGGTGACAGTGTCAATTTAAAGTGGGTTTTGTTTTCCCCCATATCTGAGAATACATTTGCTCTCCTCTTCCCCATTTCCACTGGCTTTGATGCTTTGTAAACACCTCGAAGTAGAATAATCAGATAAATTCCTGTGCACTTAACTTGACTTCATAAGGATGAAAAGGGCAACTGCATGACACAACAACTGCTTGAGCATTGCTGATATGTGTCGAGGCCCCCCGCCTCCTACTGCGTGTCCCTTTCCAAGCTCACGGTTTTTCTTAAAGCAAGGTAATGAAAAATAGCCTTGCGTCAATCTGCTCCTCAAGGGCATTTAGCTTGAGTCTTCAGGGTATTGTGACTTTTAGCAGAAGCAAACAGGATGTGCTGACAGCAGTCTATGAGATTATAAAACCGAGAGGTGATGTCTTTTCTTATAAAATATATTTGCCATTTTCTTTAAGAGATGACACGCTTACACATTCATCTCTCTGAAGAAGACGCTGCAGCCGGCGCGGTCGGAAACAAACGCCAGCCGCTTTGCTGCAGTTGTTTTGTTGGTGGAAACGCTTGGGTTTTCCCTCCTGCTGCTCCCACAACGACCACACTCAAACACCCCGTCAGCCACAGGCAGCACTCGATCCTCGTGTTAGTGGAAAGCAGGTTTGCTATGGATCCTCTTGGTATGCAGACGGTCTCTGGAGAGCTAAAGGTCAGGCGCCTCATACGGGTGTTTTATCACAGGTCAGCAATGACATCCAGGGTTAGAGGTAAATGTTTCTTTAACGAATAGTGCGGGTACTGCTGCTCTGTCTCTCTCTGCACTGTCAGACATTTCAATCTGTAACGTCTGTTAAGTACGCACATCATCCCCTTAGGTGCACATCTCATGACCAAAGTGTTTTCTTTAGATCTAAAATGATTACTCACCTAATGGATTAGTAGATTGCCTGTTGAAGCAATAATGCAGAAGATCCACATGTTACAGCTTCTACATTTTGCATATGGTAGTGTTCTTCCTCTCATTCTGAAATGACATTTTTACAGTTTTTACAATAAATGATTACTGAAGTAAATCATTGATAAGAGTAATCAGTTGTGGAAATAGCAGCTGCAGCTCTTGTTTTGTTTCCCTAATGAAACGGCGCTTCACATTATCAAGACATTTTCTGTGCTTATTGAATCATCGCAAGTAGATAATCGGTTCAAGAAGTGAATTACAGGAAATGAAGGAGTTTTAATGATACAAATAGTTTACTGTCTCTGGGCTGTGCTTGTGTATTCTGGAGTGTCAGAGACGAGGAGTTAAGAATCACGTATGTGTGGTTTTAGCAAAAGTTGTGGGCGGCTTTGCATCTGTGCAATCCTGGCTCACAGCACGGTACAAGAATAGATCGGGTTGAAGAAGAGGCTCAATGTCAAAGGCTGGGGAGTGGGCCGAATCACTGACATTCGAGTTCAGACTTGTCTGCTTTGAGTGGACTGTTGCCAGGTATAATATGAGCCATTACAGCCAAATCAAATGGGATTTCTCCTTCATTAAACAGCACAATTGCACAGAAACAGTCCATGCAGAAATAGTCTTTGGGGAAATCAGTGCCGATCCGTGTTCGACACCAGCCGAACTCCTCAGCGTCATTTTTCAAGGCTTGTTATCATTGCCTTGCCTGGTTGGTTTAGCGGGAAAGCCTGAGCTGAGGTTCAGTCCCACCTTAAAAACCGGTCTGCGGAGGGACGGGTCGTGCATGCCGCCCCCCCCTCTCCCACTGCAGTGGGAAAGTGTGTCAGTGGGACAGAATGTCCACATGGGCTGACAGGCTGCAGCCTGCGTGTGATGGAAGACTCGGGCCAATGCCCAGGGAGCTGCGAGCGCTGCTCTGCCAGTGGGAGAGACTGAGCCCGAGGAGGGGCGGGGTGTCGGTATGCTAGAGTGAGCCTGCAGAATGAGTATTGTAAGGAATGCTCACAGACAAGAGTTATATAATCGCGAGATGAGGGAGGGGTGGAACATGAGAGAAAGAGAGGAAGGGAAATATTTTTCCACTGATGGCCTGCAGCTGCCTCGATCAGTCGGAGTACTTTTCGTCAACAGTTTGAGACGGTCGACCGGGGGGAATGGAATGGAAAGCTGTGTTTTCCAGCACCCGAGAGCAGAGCCGTTCTCCCTCAATCGCATCAACCTCTTTGCTCCTTCATATGTCACTCTCACAATTGGTGCAAATGAGATTCTGTGAATAAGTCTGTAAACAGGAGAGCTGAGCAACAAGCCTCAAATGTTGTAGCGGCGTTTTCTTGCCCCTTCGTCGATAAGGAAAGATTCTTTTTGTGTGTGTGTGTGTGTGTAAGGGGTCATGTGAGTCCCTATCAGTTTGTGTACTCTGTTCCCTCATGGGGGCCACAGGAAGGGTGCAGTCATACAAAGTTCCTTGCAAGTTATCTGACTGCGCGTGTTTATTGTGGGCCAGTTTTTCTACTAGATAGCTGCCACCTGCAGGAAAATGAATAAAAACCAACACTTGATACTATGTAACAAATACTATGACATTAGATGTATAGACGTGGTTCTGTAAAGACATGGTCGCCCCCTGCATCTACCTGCAGCTAACACTGCACTCAATAGGGACTGGCATGACATGCATGTGTCAAAAACCTGTATTAATGTGTCTCTAATATTAATCTGAAACCCACGGGCTACCAGAGAGATGAGAGGCATGGAAAGGTGTCAGCTGTATTTCTATAACCTGGAGGGCGCTCAGAGTACAACCGTGAATTGAAGCTTTTCGAGGTCTACAGAAGATAAAAAGGAGATAGTTTGTTCCAAGGTTTATGCATCCATAAAACATGATGAAAAAAACAAAAATGACCAACTAAAGAGAGTCTGGACTGTGGTACAATTTGGCCATTTTGTCAGCTTTAAGTGGGACCAGCTGTATCTTTTAAATACCATTGGAAATGGATCATTTATTGACGATATGCCAGAAGGGCTGCGAATAAAGGAGAGTATTAAAAGTCAGTGTCTCTTGAGTGTTCGGAGACGCATAACTGACCTCCGAGCAACAAGAGAAGAGATGGTGACCAAAGGTCCTTTCGAATACAATTGCGGAAAAAAACCTGTAACCAGTTAAGCAAGAGGGACCAGTTAAGACCTGAGCTCAAACCAAGGAGGAAAAAAAAGCAAACAAACGCCACAATCATTAGTGACCCGTAAATAATTACTAACAGTTGTGGGGGCGTTACAGAAGTCTGATATTTAACTTGAGTTTCTCAAAAAGATCCTTTATAAGAAATCCTTGGCAGAATCCATGAAGATTTAGTCAGGCGCTCAACGTGAAATACAGGCTTTCTGTGAAAGGGATGAGTGCGAATGAATAGGTCATGTGACCCAATGTTGTTTTTGGAGACAACCCAGAGAATGACTCCGCTGCTCATTTGAGATGTTAACTGATTGTTTAATCTCTACTTCACTCTGCGTGGAGATCTCACTTCTTTTGTCTGTGTGGTTTTGTGATCTTGTAGCTCAGATCGAGGTCATTCCCTGTAAGATCTGTGGAGATAAGTCCTCAGGAATCCACTATGGAGTCATCACCTGCGAAGGCTGCAAGGTGAGGAGTAAAACACGCCACGGAAACCAATGCTACCGAACCAGGCCGCCCTATTCAACCTCAGAGGTGCCCGTCACTTACAGTGATGTTATGTGTGTGTGTGTGTGTCCAGGGTTTCTTCCGGCGCAGCCAGCAGAACAATGCCATGTACTCGTGTTCCCGCCAGAGGAACTGCCTGATCGACCGAACGAACCGCAACCGCTGCCAGCACTGCCGCCTACAGAAATGTCTGGCTTTGGGCATGAGCAGAGACGGTAACCACACGCAAACGCAATGTAGTCCGTGCCATTTGTTTTTCATTTTAGCCAGGAATTAATCATTTGCATTGTTACAGGTCCAAGACTTGTTCCGTTTCCATAATGAAATGTGCTTTCTCTTTCTGCAGCGGTCAAATTCGGCCGCATGTCCAAGAAGCAGCGCGACAGCCTCTACGCTGAAGTGCAAAAGCACCAAAAGTCCCAGGAGTGTGCGGGCTCCGCTGGCGGGGGCGCTACTGCTCTGTCCGTGCCCAAGGAGGAGGGCGTCTGTGGTGGTGGAGGTGGAGGTGGTGGTGGTGGTGGAGGGGAGGACAGCAAGGAGGCTCTGAGTCGGTCCTACAGCAGCGGGGGCTCCAGCTCCACCCTCAGCGACCTAGAGGACATCGCAGCGCTGCCGGACCTGTTTGACCTGCCGCTGACCCCCGAGGGGTCCGGCGAGTACTGCGGCCTGGAGCTGCTGGGCGGCGGAGCCAGCGCGGGGAACACCTCCAACTCATCTTCCGCCTCTTCCTCCTCGTCCTCCTCGTCCAATCAGAATTCCCCGCAGCCGACAATGCCGGACGGAGCGGACGCCGCCGGGATCCACCTCCTGTGCGCACACTCTCTCACGCACCCTCTGCTGAAGCGCACGCATGCGCTGCTGGATCATCTGCCCGAGGACTGCTCCATAACAGAACTTGGTGAGTTCTGACAATGATAATGATCAAATCATTTCTTCCATTACCGGGTATATGAGTACACCCGGATCGCTCCAATGGCCGTCAGGGCTTTTATGCACTTAAATGAAGAGAGAACGTTCACTTGTGACTAAGTATAGAATACTATAAGAGACAGGCATTTATTTCTTAGTTCCACTTTTCAAACTTCGTCTTTTTGCTACCATTCTTGGAGTCGCCGGCTGCTTGCTCTTGACCCAAACTCAGCACTTTTTTTCCAAGAGTTTATTAATAAGTCAGTGAATGATCAATTTGCACTAAGCATATAGCAGGAAAAGCCAGTAATACAAAAATAGTCCCAAAAACGTTGTGTGGCATGATGTTATACTGTTGGATATATATTTCTCAGATGAAACACAAAGACATTTCTATAAAAAAGGCTATCGGAAAAGAATAATTGATAAGAGGATAAGAGCAAGATTTAATCGGCAAAACAAGCAATATGAAACCGGCATAAGACATCAAGCTGAATGAGATTAAAACAGGGACCGATGACGGCTAACAAAATCTTATGGTATTTATAGAGGTAAGGATGCAAATGCATTTCTTTAGAGAACCGTCTGTGAAGGACTTATAACATTATAACAATATAACATTTGTATTTTATTTGACATTCTTATGGTTGCTGGCTACACCAAAGTGCAATGAGGCCTTAAACACAGCACAGACTTTTAAAGGAAGCAATGAGTAAATATGATGAATTGTGGGTATTAGAAGTGCAGAGAATGGAAAAGATGTAGATTCAGAGATGTAATGTAAAAGTAGAAGAGCAGTTACGGCTCCATCTTGGTGCAAAGCGTAAAGCTGGGTCTCACCCCAACCTGCTGCCATCACAGACATCACATAAAAAAACTGATTGTTATCGGCTTGTGTTTGTTTTCCGCAGAGCGCATCACTCAGAGTATTCTCAAGTCTCACTTGGAGACATGTCAGTACAGCGCTGAAGACATGAAGAGATTCACCTGGGCACAATACACACCTGAGGAAACGCGTGCTTTTCAAAGCAAGGTACGCGACGCTCACATTAAATTCCATGTGTGCTTTGTGAAGTCTGAAGAATAATATCTCAATAGCGTTTGAAGGATAGTTTCACATGCAACACGGCATATTAACTCTGTATTTTGAATAACTTAATTAGCTTATTTTACTGATGTATCGTTTCAGTCTCACACGCAAAAGAAAAGTGCTATTATCAGTACTTTTAGTGCGAGTGCTGAATTCGATCTGATTGGAAAACCCCCTAAAAAGATATTAATGTGTAAAATGTAACAATTACGTTTCTCTTGTGCGTGTTTCTCAGTCAGCTGAGTGGATGTGGCAGCAGTGTGCACACCACATCACCAACGCCATTCAGTACGTGGTGGAGTTTGCCAAGCGTATCGCTGGCTTCATGGACTTGTGCCAGAATGACCAGATTATATTGCTGAAAGCAGGTCAGTGCATAGTTTTTAAAAATGCTCACATCTCAAATACTATTTTAGTAAACCAAGTCTGAAACTTGCTAATTTTAGTTCCTTCCTATTTTTTGTATTTTTGTCTCCCATCTTCTACTGAAATGACATTTATTTATCTCTTTGAAACACATACACAAATATATATGTGTGTGTCTGGTACAAAATGCATATATTTGACAATGCGTTACTCTTTGTAAACGCTTTGAACTTTTTTCAAAAAAATCTTTCTGGATATCCAATTCATCCTGTTAATTTCTAAAATTTTCAAAAATGTCATCTCATCTGCCTCTCACCAGTCTGGGTCAAAATGATTTGTTTTTTGTTGTATTGTTTTGTGCATGTTGGAGCATCTTGGCTCCTCTCCGTCCCTCCTCTTCCCCTCATCCGCGCCTTTGCCTCTCTTTGTGGATCCCCTTCAGGCTGTCTGGAGGTCCTGCTGATCCGCATGTGCCGAGCTTTCAACGTCAACAACAGCAGCATTTTCTTCAATGGAAAGTTCGCCCTCGCTCAGTTCTTCAAAGCACTTGGTGAGGATCAGATGGAGTTTCGTAACTTACTCCCGTAATTGTTCCTAAAATGACGCCGTCAGACCATCAGCTTGACACTCATCGACACCAGAACTGGTGTTAAAAGCGACGTAGTTAACAGCCTCCAGCTGAACAGTGTTTCTAAAGTCCCGTCAAATTGGATCCTAATGTGGTTTCACACATTTTTGTCCAATAAGTCAAAAAACGTGCAAATTGAGTAATAAAAATCCACATTCTCACCCCATGTATCGTCTATGTCACTTGATCAAATTAAGTAGGACTATAAATGTATTCATATTTGTTTGCTGTGTGTATGCAGGTTGTGATGACCTGGTCAGCGCGGTGTTTGACCTGGGAAAAGGACTCTGCCGTCTCCAGCTGTCTGATGAGGAGATGGCTCTGTTTAGCGCTGCCGTTCTATTATCTCCAGGTGGTTATTTTCCTCTTATGTCTCTCTTTCTCAGAGATGCACATAATACTGGCAGATCACAGTAGTCCATTACAGACCATTCAATGCTGTTCTGTCGTGAGAAGGCCCCCAGTTGATCCATCTTCAACCTACACACTCAACTAAATGTATACATTTCCTCTAGTAACCTTCATTATAACTGTGATGACAGACTTTTACAATGTGTATCGAAGTAACTTAAAGAAGCCACTATTATATGTTAATGGGAACTATTTTTCCTGTAGATCGGCACTGGCTAACAGAAGGCCAAAAAATAAAAAAACTCCAGGAGAAGGTGTACCTGGCTCTGCAGCACAGTCTACACAAGAGTGGAGCTTCAGAAGAGAAAATGGACAAGGTAAAGATAAGCAGTCGCAACGCTTCTTAAACGCTTCCAAAAGCATACGCAAGACATGCCATGAGCTTACACGTCTTCCCTCTCCTCGCAGATTGTGTCCAAGCTGCCCATGATGAAGTCTATCTGCAACCTCCACGTGGATAAACTAGAGTTTTTCCGTTTGGTCCACCCAGAGACCGCCTACAGCTTCCCACCACTGTACCGGGAAGTGTTCGGCAGTGAGATGTCTCTGCCGGACTCCACCAACGGCTAGAAAGGCCGATAGACAAACAGAGACGGATGGAGAGTGTATTGAAAAGTAGGGAAGCAAGAAGGACGCACAGAGAAGGATAGAGATGTTGAAGCTCATCAACCAGCAGTTAAGAGACAATCCAGGATTTCTAATACTCCGTCTCCCGTGATCCCAAAGAAGTCCTCCACCCTCCCAGCAGGCAAAGCACCTTACACTACAGACCACACAGGCTCACGGCCCTCTGCACACTGTAGCATAAACAACACGCGGATGGGTATAGAAGTAAAAACAGCCCACTAGAACACACTCGTTTAACATCAGATCCACTGTGGAGCAGAAACTAGTTATGAATGTACCTCATCGAAACGCACCAGTGCATCAGCCAGAAGCCAACAACAGTGAATGTACAAACCTGACACCATTTACAGAGTTTTACACTAAGTATTAGAATGAAGTTGTGTAGATTCACAGGTCCCACTATTAATTCACCTTTGTCAATACTTCTTTCTACATTAATACATCTCCGTAGGGTACGCCTGCGTATTCATACAGACAATATCCGCCGTACCGACAATCGCTTAGGGACCAAGATCTGGAGTCATTTTCTCTGATAGGGAACACACATGACTCTGGGCTTGGGCCGAGCTCTTTAATCAGCTGAGAACGCGCTTAGCAGTTAGACAGTGTTCGGTGCTGCCTTTTTGTACAGGCTCTTGTAATGCAATGAGAAACCTCAGTCCCATGCACCCCTTTCCTTGTAAATGCCACTTAAGAGACAGGATAAGATGAAATTATCTTTAATTTATATACACATTTATACACATATTTTAAATAAGATGTAAATAGATGACTATATGAGTATATGGAGAGAGTTGGAATGTGTGAGTTCAGTACACAGAGAGAGGGAGAGAAAAGTACGTTGTAAGACGTGGAACAAAGATGGATGATATTCGGACTCAAAATCTGGACTACATCTCCTCCTGGCAGTTTTCTCAGGTTCCCATGGAAACAATCCCCTCTTGCACTGAAGGCAAAACCCAGCGGGGTTATGGGAGGTCATCGCGCAAGTGACGGGATTGACGCTTGTTTCAGAAGCGGCACAGCAGGGGGTGCTGTGTACCTTTTACAAGGACAAAAACGTTTAAATGAGTTTTTAGGCTGCGCTATTGCGTCCTAACTAAAGAGACGAGAGACACATGGAAACTAAGAGAAAGGACAAGGCAAAAAATGACTTCCTGAACTTTATAATAAAACGGGATGCACAGGGTATCCCCCACCTGTTTCTAACCAGCAGTCAGTACAATAAGGTGTAGTGTAATTGTCTTTCACTCATAGTTTCAGTTGGATAATGGCCAGAACATGGAAGATATATATAATATGTATCATGAACCCTCCTTGCTGGTCGAAAAGAATTGTATTATTTTGTACATTTGCTGTTCCTCTCTCCTTTTAGTCCATATCCCAAACACTTGTCCAAACACCAAGCACTTCATCCTCACTGGACACTAATCTACGGGCAGAGAGAGCTACTCCCCCCCTGAGTAAGACTTTAGGGTCAATCTGTTTTATTATTTTAGTTTTTTATTCCATATCCGATACACAAGGTCACCTATAACTGTTTACATTGTTTATGTACATAACACACTATCTGAAGGTTGTTACATTGAGATGAGGATGATGTCTTACCCCGGCGTGCTGTGAAGTTTCTTGAGCAGATTCTGAGGACCTTCTGCCTACCGCTCAGGGAGCTGGCTGTGGTCTCGTGTCCCTTTTTTATTACCAGTGTCGTCCTTTAGCATCGTGCTTCTCACACATTTGCACCTAAAATAAAACCCATTACCCAAATTAATGTGGACGTAATTTCTATTTTTGTGAATGTCACCCAAAAAGTATCGAAGCCCATCCCATTTGTCCTGATATTGTGAAATCAAATTGACAACATAGGAATTGAAAAAAAAAAATCTTTTAGCACTACGGAAGAATTCATTATAAGGGTTTAATGTTTCTTTTTGCTGTGATTTTCTTTTATTTGTCAGTCTTTTATCCACTGTTTTCTTGTGTCTCCACTCTTGTCTTGTAAAGTCAGTGATCTATTTTTTAATTGAAGACCGACTACAGTACAAACAAAAAATAATACTTTGTCTCCCTTCTCTTTTCCTATATGACACAATGTACAAGAGGTATATTACTCGTCCAAGAGTAACTAAATCACATGGCTCTATATATATTGTTGTCCAATGGGATACATTATATGTGGTTTTAAGAATGTAATAAATGGTTTCCTTTTCTTTTGAATTGTTTCTTTGACTCTTCTTTGAGGTGAATTTGGCTTTTATTTTACTATATGTAAGGTGGGTCTTTGCATGTTTATGACGGATCAGAGGTCTTATCAGTGTCTGAAACCCCAAGTCAAATATTCTATTCCTGCCCATGTAAATAGCCACGGTCGGTGTTTTGTTTGACCCACAGACTACTATGTTGTGCTTGCAACGGAAAGTGAATAAATAAATGGAACTAAATTGGCCATGATGCTGATAAATGTCACATCATGGCAGTGATTAATCAATAAATCATTCCGTGGTTGCAGCTTTTTTTTGTTTGGGCTCTCTCCGTTATACATCAGAAAGTAACTGAATAATATTATTATTTTTCAAGTCGAAGTGTCCCTGAGCAAGACACCTAACCCCTAATTGCTCCCCGGGCAAAATGTGAAAAAGCCATGGGTTTAAAGTGTATTATAAGTCGCTTTGGATAAAAAGCGTCAGCTAAATGACCTGTAATGTAATGTAATCATTATTATTCATTGTAATATTATTGAAATTTTAATTTAAAATTTGTTTTTAATTAAACAAAAAAAAAAAATAATTAAAAAAAAATTGTTGTCTTTTTCAGCTCTGCACAAAGGTTTGCGTTGACAAACAAACTTCTTGAATAATAGTATGAATAAAGCAAAAGTACACAGCGGCACAGTGGGACGTGTGCGTGTCTGCGGTGTTGGACGGGACCTCCCACAGGTGAAGATGGGGCCAGGAAACCACGGTGGCGTTGCAAGTTTTCCATCCCCGGTCTGAGGACGCGCTGCTCGGCTGCTGCTGCTTTGTGGTGGACACTTCGGAACTTAACCACAACAATTCAAAAACAGAAAACCTTCTTCGCTGAAGTTGCAAGATGTCCGTTGCAGGATTTAAGAAGCAGTTCTACAAAGCCAGTCAGGTAAAAAGCGCGACTTAAAGTAGCTAAACACCAACGTTAGCCGATAGCTTAGCTGAAGCTAGCGTTAGCTCACTATCCGTACTTTTATTCTTAAATTTACGCCGGCTTCAAGCTAACTTTATCCGCTTAACCTCTAGTTAAGTGACAGACGTTGCCATCGACGTTAGCTGGCGGTGCACGACACGCTTCGCCTCGATGGAAGTAGACGACTATTGTCATTGTTGTCAACCTCGTAGGTACGTTAGCTAACTGTCAGGTAACGTCGATAGCTCTTGGCGTTAGCTTTACGGTCGTTTTGACGTAACGTCAATCGAAACGTCGTTTGTTAACTTTTAAGTTACGTTACCTCGACGTAATCTTTTTTTTTCCCCTCGTAGGCTTCCATAACATTTCATCGTGTTATTGAAGCGCCTCCATTCGCGAAGTGGTAAATTAAGTTAACGCTAGTTGACTGCAGGGTGGGCTGACTTTAATCCTTAATTGAATTAAAGTTACGTAGACTGTATTCCTCTATTGTCACTGAGGTTTAGGTAAAAGTTAAACGTTGTATATAATCTGTCGATGGGATGAGATGTTCTTGCATCTTTGCCGTGATGTCAAACAGCGAGTAGATGAGTCACTCGGGTGTAAATACCGTAAAGTGATGTTTGTTTCTTTTTCCTGACGTGTTGGTGTTACACTGCCTGACTACCTGTGAGATCATATCATGACATAAATATCCAAGACTGTGTTATGTCATTTATATTAGTATATTACAACACCTCCATATTCTAATAAATAAATAATAAATAAATTAGCAGTCATGCTGATATGAAGTTGATTATTATTTTACATATAACATAACTCTACAATGAGATTATTAACGTATGAGGAAAGGTGTTACAGGTGTTGCGTGAATGCCAAACTAAAAGCACACGTAATGACTGATGCCAGATGGAGAACGAAGGCTTAGAAAAGCAAGACTATTTTTCCCTGACGAGTGTCCGTCAAATGTCTGACTGCCATGTAGTGAACACACGTATACGGTTATCTGATCATACTAAAAATCAGTTAATTTATTAAGGTTTCTCATGTGCTTCCAACTGTAACTGTTGACTCTTGAGAAAGTTTAAAAGTTAAACTCGCCGCTGCACACGTGAAGCGAATCTTGACGCCCGTCGCCAAACTGGTGGCCACTGTTTTGCCGACAGCTGCTTTAAACAGGTTCTTGCTTTGGCCCGTACACTTTTTGACATTCTAGTGCCGCTTCCCGTCTCAGTGGGTGTCAATTGGAATCCAGGCCATGCGACTACTCTCCTCAAAGGAGCCTGCAGGGTTAAGTAACCCAGTAGACACAGATTTAGTCTGTGCATTGACCAAAAAGGAAGCAATAACAAACCAGGTGTCACAAAAAGCTTCTATTGCAAAACTCAAGCAGTGCTGTTGGCCAACCCCCAAAGTCCTCGACTTTCTATATGTCTTGTAATGTGTACGTTCCTGTAATGAACACCTTGCCCTCTGGTAGCACAGGCCTGTTCGTTTTAATAACCCACGGTTATCAGTTCTGTAAATTAGTCCCTCAATAACCTCCACCTCCTACTGCCATAAAGATACGTTTTATTCAATCAATGATTTACCTCAAATGTCAGCGAAGTTGCTGAGCAGCTTTAAATAGTTAACATTGGGTCCAGTGGGTTATTAATTGTGCACCTGCTCTTTTATTTTAATCCACAGCGTGTTTTGCATCTGGATTTTGTCACTGACCAACTACGCTAAACTTACATGGGCTCCACAAACACGCTGACTATAAATTATCTGGAGCTACATAACTATCTTATAGCAATGAAACTGCTTTATGTCGTCTTTCAAGATGCATTACAGACTCTAGTCTCATCAAGAGGGGAAAGTTTATTAGTCATGGAAATAAAAAATGGGTGCTATATGGAAGCCAGATGGGCCGTTCAAAGTGTGTTTGTTTGAATTTCACACAGTTACATGCCGCAACAACTTGCTATGGTACCGATAGATTAATGAATTCCAAATAATAGGGAACGTTTGTTGCTGAATTATATCACACAACTGCTGAGGGTATTTTCACAGCTACTGTCATATGAAATGACCTAGTCTGTATATTATATAGACAATAGAGATTGATGGATCCATCTGGGTGTAGTTTTATCTGTAGTGTGGTGCCGACAGCTGCACCGAGTTGAGAAAACACACGAGCACCATGAGCCTCTGTCTGGCCTGCCAGCCAACTGCACTGGGTTTTAAAGTTTGTAGCTGTGGATGAGAAATGGACAACTTCTGTGCCCTGTGTGAGTCAGGGTAGGAATTGAGAGTGTGTGTTTGTGTGTGTGTGTGTGTGTGTGTGTGTGTGTGTGTGTGTGTGTGTGTGTGTGTGTGTGTGTGTGTGTGTGTGTGTGTGTGCGCGCGCTTTAGTAAAAGTGTCCATCTATGTGGTTGTAGTGTATAAAACTGAAATGCCTGAGTTGGTGGAAAACATCTCAGTAGAAGGGAAAGCCCAGTTTTCAGAATGAATTTCCTCACGCAGACTTGAGGCTCTTCCACTGATGGAAAACAAGGGTCTGTCTTGGAATCTTTGTAATTGGAATTGTTTCAAGCAGGCTGCAAAAATAATTAATGGTGGGAATTTTTGAATATCCATTTAAGTTTGTAAATAGACAGCAGTGTGTTTGTGACGGTCCGGTTGAAGCCCTTTTGCCAGCAGGTTCTGACTTGGTTTCACTACTGTGATTGCTGTGTCTGCAGATGGTGAGTGAGAAGGTTGGAGGTGCTGAGGGAACCAAACTGGATGAAGACTTCAAGGACCTCGAGAGGGTAACGCACACACATTTTAAAGAAAATATTCATACTCAATAATTATAACGGGATGTTCTTTTGTTCTGCTTAAAGTTAAGTGATGTCCCCAGAGGGTCGCCCACTCATTTAAACACTTAAAGGCATTTAACACTCGGCACACGCAAACACACTTACGTGATTGTCTCTAATTAACTTGTGCCCCCAGAAAGCCGATATTACCAGCAAAGCGGTGGTGGAAATCCTCAATAAAACAACAGAGTACCTCCAGCCCAACCCGGCGACGAGAGCTAAGCTTTCCATGGTCAGCACGGTGTCCAAAATGCGCGGGCAAGGGAACGGTCCTGGCTACCCTCAGCCGGAGGGCCTCCTGGGGGAGTGCATGACAAAGTATGGACGAGATATGGGCGAGGAAACCAACTTTGGTAAGAAATCTGTTGAAAGAGGTTAACATTATGGTTGTGGTTTATGTTTGTTCATTGGGATCCACGAGTGTACTACTAATTAAAAAGTAATTTAAAGTGTGTGTGTGCGCGCACTGCAGGTGGGGCTCTCACAGATATTGGCGAATCAATGAAAAGGATGGCTGAGGTCAAGGACTCGCTGGACATTGATGTGAAGCAGAACTTTATTGACCCGCTGCAGGCAGTCGCTGAGAAGGATATCAAAGACATTCAGGTAGAGTCAACGAGGAAGAAGAAAGCTTCCTCAAATTTTCTCAAAACCGTCACGAGGAAGTGAAAACCGTGTTCTGATAAACTCCAACCTCCCGATCCCAACTCTTTTACCCCGTCAGTACCAGCTGAAGAAGCTGGAAGGCCGTCGTCTCGACTACGATTATAAGAAGAAACGCCAGGGTAAAATCCAGGATGAAGAGATCAGGCAAGCCCTGGAGAAGTTCCATGAGTCCAAGGAGACGGCTGAAGCCTCCATGTACAATCTGCTGGAAACAGATGTGAGTATCCCTCAGACTGCGGTGTTTCTCTAGGGTTAGAAGGGTTTTTTGGGGGGGTGGGGGGTATAAGGACAGGACTGGCCAAATTTGCATTGTAAATTGCACACAGAAACCCACCAGACTTGTTTATAAGACACTAAAAAACAACGACTCACATCTCCTACAGTCAGTGTAATATGGATTAAAGCATTTATGGCTGGAATAAATTGAATTGGCATATTCTATAATGTGCATTAATTTAGATAATTAATGTCATGCCCATAAATAAAACAAATGCAAAATAGAAGTAATACAAAACTGACTTATTGTTCCACAGACCACCTGATTTTTTTTTGGTTGTACATTTTGCTATTTTATAAGTGCATGTGGCTTGCTAGCTGCTTTCTTTAAAGAAAGAATTTTTTTTGGGACACGATGACTGGCACTAGTGCGAGCTTGTCAGACCGGTTTTGATTTCTATTTACCGCATTCCTTGCGGCAATTGTGAGAGCTCATCAGAGTGACGTTACTGGGATAAACAAGTCTAACCTGATGATGGAATGACGCGAGACCTGACAATTAACGACGATTAACCGGTAAAAAATGCTCTGAAGGACCACAGCGTTTTTGTGTTTGTTTATTTGCATTTAGGTGGAGCAGGTGAGTCAGCTGTCTTCTTTGGTGGAGTCTCTGCTGCAGTACCATAAACAAGCTTCAGAGATCCTGGAGGAGCTTACCGGCAAACTGAGAGAAAGGTCAGTGCCGTGACTATTTGTGGAAGGAGGCAAACCTTTTGTGCACTGATGCTGCATGAAAGGATGACTCGGCTTTACCGTACTTCCTGCTACTCATCTGAGCACAAGTTATTCATGTCAAGTGGTAGCTGATGCTGACCACAAATCACTTTATATTTTGATTTGATTTATTTTACTTAAAACTATAGTTTTGAATGATTACTTTTCTTTTCATGCACATTCTTTCTATAATATATAATGACTCGATGTGCTTGCCCAAATGGTAGAGCTTAGAGGGTTGAATAAAATGGATTTGTATTGCTTTTCATTATTTGCTTGAAGTAGTAGTAATTGGATTATAGCCCACGATCGAAACAACATATAAGTCTTGTCTTTTAGCTCATTCAGCTAAAATCTTTCATGTGGATTGTGTGCAGGGTGAATGAAGCTCAATCTCGTCCAAGACGGGAATACACACCCAGACCCAGACCATCGTATGACTATGGAGAGGTGGAAGAATCTAATGGAGGATACGCGCCAGCTGCATCAAGCCCTCCAGCTTACTCTCCCGGTAAACTTACCTTTTTGTATGTCTTTCATCAGGCGGCCACCTTCCCAATGGGGAAGTGTCTCAATAAACTAAAGCTGGGGGGGGCGACGCCTCTGATTGGACCTATTACATTACAGGTCATAGACGTATATGAGAAAATGACCCTGCTTCTCAATTGATTTATTTCCTCATTAAACATTGTAAGCTTGGGTTTATGGTCTCAATCTCTAATTTGAGGTCTTCTGCAATGCATCAGGATGTTCATATAGTACGTGATGTTCCCGTTCAGTGTAAAATGCCATGTTAGCGACAGGTCTTCACCCTCCCGCAACCATATGAGGCCACCGTCGAAATATGTTCACTTCAATTCAGTGGTTGTTAAAAAAGTCAAGATGGCGACGGTTGTAATCCAAAACGGTTTCGGTCAAATGGCCAAACTCAAGGCTTAAAAACCGCAGTCTGCAAACCAATGGGTGACGCCAAGATGACTACGTCCACTTTTTTATATAAGGATACAATTTTGTTAGTGTGTGAGCATCTACGCATGAATGTGTGCAAGTCGATCTCATTCTTAAGACTAATGTGTCTTTCATTTTGCGATCTATAAACCAGCCCCTGCACAATATCCACGTCCATCCTACCAAAGATCCTCCAGCAAGAGCCGACCGAGTGAGTGAGACCGATGAAGATAACGTGTCACTTACACAGAACTAGAAGGTTTCCCTACTTGCACTTTCACTCTGGTGCACATTTGTGGCACGGAGCTGTACGCATGTTGGTGTGATGGTAACTAACGGCGTTGATGGGTGTTTGTTGGGTCCGTCAGGTTCCCACCACAGGACCGGGCTTGTTGGATGTACATACATGTCAGCAAACCCTGCGTGGCGCTTTTGTTATCAGTGGGTGGCGTTTTTACCGGCAGTCGTGGTTCCGCTAATTTGTATGTGTCTGTTTAAGTTCACTAACTGATCCTCCTGAACCTTAAGAAAAATAATTTGGTGGCACGTGGTTGACTTTACAGCCGTAGTGTGAATCTAATTATTCACCTCTCAAACAGGTGAAGGTGGATGTCGTGACCTTGGTCCTTTATGGTTCAGGAGGATTCACACTCACCACTTACTGATGACTAACTTGTCTGTTCCTTCCCCTATTTACAAAATGTACTAACTGTTGGTGAACCGGATATCATAAAAAATATATATATTTTCACAACATGGCCCTATTTGTTCTTTCTCTCTCCCTGCATCTCTCTGCAGCTGAGCCCTGCTGTAAAGCTCTGTACGACTTTGAGCCGGAGAACGAAGGAGAGCTGGGCTTCCACGAGGGCGACATCATCACCTTGCTCAATCAAATCGATGACAACTGGTTTGAGGGAGCCATTCGAGGCAGAAGTGGATACTTCCCTAACAACTATGTCGAAGTGATGGTGCCTCTGCAACACTGAAAACAACAACGCGAGAGGGAAGTGGCAAGACGGAGAGGATAAACATGGGGGATGGTAGTGGCTCATCAACTCTCTATAACCAAAACATACTTAATCTTTATTTTAATTAAAGGGTAAACCAAGACAAGGGCCTAATTTGAACCTAGAAGGTATTAGAAAAAATATAGTTTTTTTTCTTTTTCTTTTTTTTGTCAAGCTTTGCAGTTTTTACGGCGAAAGGGAAGTTCAGTCAAAAAATGACACCACAATGTGAGCACTCACCGTATCCTGAGTATTTACAGTCATTCCCATGCACCGGTGCACTTTCTACACTACACCTCCATCACTGGGACTGATGAGGCAAGATCATGAGAGAATAACATCTTAATGTTTAGCTGTATTCACAAACACTAAGAAGTGCAACTCTTCCTCCTATATTTCTTACCGATTTTATACTCACAAGATGATGTACTACGTATTGTTAATATTGGTACTACACGCATGCATGTAGAGCTTTGTCTTCATGGACTAGTTTGAGTCAACATGGAGGACTGGCTGGCCTCTGTCCACGTCTTTCCTCCGCTGCCATCTAGTGGTTCGAAGGATCACTCTCAGCTATTGGTTTGAGTGCCGTTGTAACGCAGCCACTATCGCTTTCCTAATTCACCTTAGGTGTGGTGTGTATGTGTGGATTTTCTTATCTTGAAAATAGCTCTACCCAGTCCACAGGTTGACTGACCTCTGTAACAACTTGTTTTTTCATTCCTACACCACCGCCAATCAGATTACCTCTTTGGCAGCTCTGCAAACCTCAGAAGTTTGAGACCAAAATGTTGTTTTACAGGCTATTTTTTTCTATAAATAGGCTTCACTTTACAATCTTTTAACACATCAATTGTTGTTACTTTGTTAATAATTTACCGACCGCAGTGTTTCTCACTGCTTCTCCACTCTACTCGTGGACGAGACAACAGTGGTTCGCTCCCATGCATGTGCAACTCATTTTACAAATACAAAATTAAGGTAACGCATGCAAACAAACTTTCCTTTTTATACTACATTTTAAAGAAGAACCTGACTTTGGTTTCCATTGGAGTATAACACACAAAAATGTAACATGATTCTATCCCACCTCAAATATTTTGCAGCATTAAGCCAAAGCCATAAGCCCCCTTCAGTTCCTCTATTTTCTCAGGCTGTATTGATACTGCAGGCAGTGTCACGCACAATGTTTTCTTGGGCTTTTTGACCCAGCTGTTTCACAATGAATTTTGGTCTGTTTTTGTTTCCCCCCCCCCTCTTCCATCGTGCTGAGGCAAGCATGTAAATGAATCTGATGTGTTTTGTACCTGCCTCCGTTTTCAGGCTGAGATTGTGCTCCAGACCAAACAGAAAATACTGCATAACTATCACCAAACAATTGTGTGCGCCATTTACTAATAATGATGAAGGCGTCTGCACAATAGCCTGTTTCAGTTTCAATTAAGCTTGTTGTTCACTAAAATACCAAACTTTCTCTTCCCGTCATGATCCCCCGCCCCCACACCCGACTCATCTCTCCCATCTCTGTTTGTACCGGGAGCGGAACAGACAGGTCTTTTCAGAAGGGAGGCTACCAGCAGTGGATTATGCCCTCCCTCCCCCAGTGGTCTTTATCCACCACCTGCCCCCCGTTCCCCCACCCCCTTTCTCATTATCCGCCCCATCCCAATCCCATGGTGTCTCTGGGAGCCTCCCGGTCCGCAATGATAATGTTCTTTTTTTTTTTTCATAGTCTCTTGCGTGTTATCTTTGCATGTGCTGAGCCGTAGCTGTGAGGTTCAGGTGTGGGTTTACGTAGATCATTACACTAAATCAATAGCCATGACTTTTAGAGGGGAGAATAGGGTCAGGGGTCCAGCTGGAGCTATTATGCAGCTTGTATAATATTGATGATGAATAATGTTGTCGTGCAAAACGCTAAGATCAATTTTTGTGTGGCGCTGCTGTCACATATGCAGTAGCGGTCTGAATAGCGTGGTTGACATTTATTGCAACACGACATTCTGTGATCAACTATGCAATAATGATGAAGTATTATCTGACTTTTAAGCTTTATTTTATTAATCTGAATTTTCTATGTAGAATTGTCTTCATTACAGCCTGTGTGTCTTACACAATGTCTTATTTTTTGTAACTGTGACACTGCGGGGAGGCTAAAAGTGGGATTATCCTGGATTAGTTTTAGGAGATATGTAGTGTGTAATCATCTGTGTTGTATACGTTTGTTACCATGTAAAGGGGATGGATTCTGCGTTCACTTCTTCAAATAAATATCAAGAATATTAATTTGGCTCTCCGTGTGTATATTACAATCCTTTTACTGAGTTTACCTTTTTCAGTTGAGATCATATAAATCAAACTTTGATACTGATGCAGGAAACATCATGGAGGAGGATCATGCCTTTTGAAATGCGCTTGATTTCTTAATTTTATCCGTCATTTCACAAATTTGCACAACTGCTAATTTTCTCTGAATATTTCGGACATTTATCTCCCAACCATCCCGTGTTTCTAATCCCACGCAACCGAGCCCCATCTGCACGATCCCCGCGGCCAGCTGTTGGATCGCCGCCACGGGCCCATCTCATATCGGGGGAGGGCGTGTCACTCCACGAATTAGTCAGCGCCCCTTTGTCCTCGCGCGGTGCCCAGCCAGCGACACTCATGGCGGCTGCACCCGTCAGGCAGCGCTCCGGGCCGGGGGGACCCCGGGCGCAGCTCCCCCCCTGCTACTACGAAGGGTACCTGGAGAAGCGAGGACCGAAAGAGAAGGTAAGCGCTCCCCCGGTGCACTGCCATGTTGTTGTTTTACGGTGCACGCTGTGCGGTCAGTGCGTCGGTGTTACAGCACACCGGTTTATGACCCCCCGGTCCATTCCCAGAGAGCTGTCAACTTCCTTACGCCGGTAAAATGGGCGAGGCGAGACTGCTGCTGAAGATCGCTTCACGTTGCGGATCGCAGATTAGTTCTGTTGAGTCCGGATCTGCAAGAATCTGAGAGGGATATTGTGCTACGGTCCTTGGACGAATCCCGATGTGTCAATCATCGCATGCCATTCGAATCATATTATTTGATTGTGGTTGTATCTTGATAACTAAGGTATCTGTGTCACATAGAGGAGCGTGTGCGTGTCTGCCAAAGCATTTGCATCGCCAACAATTCAACGCGTAAAATACTCTCATTTGGACATATTGTTGTGACATCCCTTAAGTGAATCTCTAATGTCTCCAATTGCAAAGTTGCATAGCCGTTATTAAGGAACCTGTATTCCTTAATAACTCCCTTACCTATGTTGTTTTTTGACAAATAAAGACAAGGACACCCTCCTCCCCCCAGAACCCAGGGTCTCATTAAACTCATTTTGAGGCAATACGGACATGTAACGTGAGCTTGGCTCAGGTGCAGGGCATCTCCCTGATCCATGGCCACAGAGAGCAGCTGTGGCTCACTTCCTATTCATCTCCTGGGACAGGAAATGGGTGGTGGGGGTGATAAATAGCAAGGGGAATATCCATTACACACATGAGGCTGCAGAGTGTCTCTTATTCTTCTTTCGGTCAGGCGGCCAGGCGACTGTGGACCTGTCTGTGCGGGAATTCTTTGTACTTCTTCAATAACGCCAAGGACAGTCATGTGAGTTTCCAACGGTTAATGGCGCGTTGTTTGTGCGTCATGGTGAGTTCCCAATGAAACGTGTGTGTGTGTTACAGTTTGTGGAGAAGCTAGACCTCAGCGGGTTTGTGTCCCTGAAGGACGACTGCAGCCGGGATAGAAACCTGGAGGCGGCCAGACTCATTCTACGCATGAAGGATGGAGAAACCAAACTCACAGTAATGCGCAACACACACAGGCACGCATATACATACAGATGAACACATTTTGTAAGATGTAACAATGCTGTTGTCTCCGCCAGGCACCAAACTTGGAATCACGAGAGCTGTGGAAAGGTTTCCTCTACTCCGTTGTTGACGTAAATATTCATCCCATACACTTTTGTGTCCCTGCATTCATCATTATCCCTCTTGTCGCCGACCTAAAGACATCCTCCCCTCTGGTCCAATCACAGCTGAACGTGCCATCCTGTCTCACGCTGCTGCCGGGCCAACTGCAGATGCTGAGGGAGATAGTGGACAAAGAACGGTCCAGGAGGAGGAATCGCACGCCCACGCGCGCTCCTCCCTCGCCTCTCTCCGTGCCTTTAGTGGGGGAGATCCCCCCGTGAGTTCTCCTCCAGAGGATGCGCCCGTAGCTTTGTTGACCTTTAGTGCATTAGCAGGACAGTGTTATCATTCTTTGCGCGCGTGTGTGTGTGTGTGTGTGTGACTTGCAGGTGTTTTCGACCGGTGTCTCGAACGGAGGCCGAGGTCCTCCTGGAGAGACACCCAGACTGTGGCAACATGCTGCTCCGTCCAGGCAGAGACGGATGCTCATTGGCTGTCACTACCAGGCAGGACCTCAATGGGTAAACAACTGGCGAACATCTGAGCACCACGGCTGCAAATCTAGTCAGACGACACAACATTCACTGCAAATGTTACTCAATTTTTTTGCGTGTTTGTTTCTTCTACTGCAGGTCAGTGTTCAGACATTACCGTGTGACCCAGAGGGACCAAGGGGGTTATGTCATCGATGTTGAAAACCCTGTGAGTGTTTCATCCCTGCAGATACACTTCAACACTTTTTTAAAGGTGGAATCATTCTAGACATTTTGTTTTTTATTATTATATCATTTTTTTAAATTACAGTTTATTATTGTGTAGTTGCTGGAGAACTGTTGCATTGATGCATCAACCCAACCTCAATTCCATTCATAACATAACACTTTATTAAAGTAAATAATGTGTCACGTCATTGCCGATAGCTTATCTCCTTCAAGGGGACATTTGGAGGGGCATGGCAACAACTCACTTTGTGGGAAATATAGAACACAGCATTGACAAATATGAGTAAAATTCTCTAGGACAATGTCTGTGTGTGTGATTGGCATTAAGAGACAAGCTGCTTTGGGTTTCCTCCTCCAGATTCCCTGTGCTACACTCCACGAGGTCATCGACGCCCTGGTGGAGAAGACGGCGGGAACTCTGCAGCCTTTCCTGCTGGAGGAGCCGTACGAAGAGAACATCAGTGAGGCCACCGTGCAGCACGCGCGTATTCACCGGACTCTTCATCTGTTAAAAGGCTGCCCTGATAAAAAAAATCCTGTTTTTCTTATCAGCATACGTTTCTGCCAACGATGAGAACGGAGAAAAGATCCTCCACACTGCCCCCTCCAGCCCTCTGCCAAAGGCTCCCGCCCTGCCTCCAAAACAAGGTCCGTCTCTTCCACGTCAACGGCGTGCGCGCAGGCAGACGGGCTGCAGTAATGAGCACCTCTTTTGTTCTGGTGCAGATCGTTGGCCCAGCAGCCCCCTGTCCAGGTCCCCCGCCCCCGACCGCCGCATCCTGACCTCACCGGCGCCGGCCTCGCCCACCAATCCGATGCGACGGCTCATCCTCTCCCCTTCGCCTCTCGCACAGAGTTAGTTCATGCAAAGGCTCACCTGCCGCTGAACCGCCCTTGACAGACAGTTTTGATTCAAAAAAATCTGAGGAGCGATTTGCGTTCAATAGACTGTTTAAATATTTCATATTTCAAACATAACATGATGCGTTTCCTCCGTCTTTCCACAGCGCTCAACGAGGAACTTAAAATGAAGCTGGAGATGAGGCGAGCCACTCAGGACTGAAACAACCTCCTGTCCCATCATAAGCGAGCTTCAGTGCCAAACCCCTTCTCGCCACAGCTATGTATTCATCCTGTGCCTTCATGGTGGAGACAAGAGACTACAAGTACCGTCACTTTCTTTTAGGGAGAAGCAAAGTGTTGGACTTTGATGTTTAAATGAACTTAGCTCCATAAGAGCAAGATTGGCTGGTAAACACTGGATTAAGGTTCATAAAACCTCACAAAGCGCTTCCTGCCTTGAGGGTAACAAGCCAATGGTCCTTGTCCACTTTCATAAAGCTATTTTGAAACTGCCTCTGAGAAAAAGATGTAGTGCAACAACAAATGCTCGTCATTCAGATCAGAGTCCACACTGAATCAATATATCTGGCAGCTAGAAGGAAGCGATCGGAGAAGCACTTCCACGTTCGGGACCACCAACCGAGAGCCTGATGTTTTCACCTCTGAGCCCATGTCTGACTGCTGAGCTCCGGCAACAGAAGAACACACAAACCACTGCCTGTTAAGATCAACACCAGAGACCTGAGACACTTTATCTGCTTCGAAAGAGAAACAAACAAGGACCGTTGAGGTTTCAGCTCGGCAAATCTCTTCACTCACCATATCATCACGTGGAACGTGCCTGAAAAAACAACCGTCTGTTGCCGGTGCAGCTGGTCAGAATCTGAGAAAGTGCACAAGCTCTGTCTGCTGCTCATGTGTTATTTGTGATTAATAAGCAGCCTTAAATTTATTGTTGATTCAATGGCACTGTTGCTCATATATGACTCAACCTTAAGCGTACTGTTGGTGCTAATTTGAAAGTGTTTCCTTCATTTCTCTGATGCTGTGTTTCTGCTACTGTGTGATTGAGTGGCTCACTGGTGCTCTGACCCGCCTGGGAACCTCCAGGGGGGTTTCTGTTCCTCCTCTAGCAAATGAACCGTATTCGTATGTGAGACTGTCCTCTAGTATGTGACTAAATAGACAGAAACCTCATCACCACACAGTCTTCACTAAGTACACAAGTAGGAATTTGCAGACCGTACCAGCCTTTTGCCTTCATCACAGAAGTTACTGCTTGTCCAACAAAATTCAAATTTGTTATAGGTTTGAAGGTGCTTAAAAATAATGTTATTCTATGACGTTTGACATTTTTTATGCCGTTCGGCCAATAGATTTGTGTCTGAGTGGCAAACTGTGATTAACCGACTCATAAGTGTCCTCTTTGGTGAAAGGTTTATTGTGTGTTTTTACATGTGTCGTCTCTGCTTAATCAGTATCAAAGAAAAGTGTTAGTGTTAGCTGTCAAGGGAATTAAATGGTTTTGCATGTATTTTATTGGTCCTTCTCGTGAATTGTTTGGTAGGACTTCAAAAGTGTCCCACCTATTTTTTTTCTCAATGGTAAATAATGTTGGTGTGGTGGAAATTAGTGGATCGTGTACTGGTGAGAAAGCACACTTTGACCCCCTCCCGCACCCTCCTCAGTGTGACTATAGACAATCATTGTTTGACGGACTGATCATTCAAATAAAACACGGTGCCGTTGTGAATCAGTTTCGGTCCAGAGTGTAGGTACAAGTCACTGAGCGAGGACACCAGCTCACAGGAGAGGTTAATGAGAGACTCAGTGTGCATGAGGTCTTTTTTTAAGCACGTGTTTTTACTTTATATACTTTTGTTTTCTAATCTATTTTTCTATTCTTTATTTGTAATATGAAAATTACTAATTTCATGAGAGGTAAAATATATAAAAATGAAACATATCACCACACCAATTCACGTTACTTTTGTACGTGTTGCTCAAACTCGTCCTGAATCAGCAGCGCCCTCCTCTAACGTACACACGTGCGCCACGACGACAGACGCCAAATCAGACCTGAGATCAGCGTGTCACTCTGCCTCCACCGCAGTTTGAACGGGAGTACCGACGTCGACCTGCGGGGCCCGCCGGAACAGCAGCTGCCAGCCACCCGGTGCTCCCCGCGCGCCGCGAGTGTCTCCACGGTAACGCGAGAGGAGCCGGCGGAGGAGACGTAGCGAGACATATAAGACTTTATCAGCAGCTCCGAGGTTGAGGGAAGTCAACCTGCCGCCGCACCTTTCCTCGGGGGGGCGGTTTACAACCTTGAAGGTGTGGCGGACTCACTGCCGCTCGGCGCACGTTCGGCGTCAGCAGCCTGCGCGAGGGCACCAGTCGGCCGTTGGTGGACGTCGGGAGATACTTTTACTACAGACCTGTTGGCTAATTAAGGAGTCAGAAAGTTTGCGTCTAAACAGGTGGAGTGATTTTTTTTCTTGGGCGTGTCAGTACGCAGGTAAGTGGTCCGCTTTGACTGTTTTAACCGCGTGACTTCGTTCACTTCATGAGTGCGCGCGCAAGTGCGTGTCGGCTTTGAGCTGGAAGCTGGTTACGTCTAATTAGTGAAGCTGACCTAAAAAACGTTTTACCTTTTAATGAGCCACAGACGAATCGCCTGTTTGCGTTTCTCTTCTCTTTTCTGGTGTGTGTGTGTGTGTGTGTGTGTGTGTGTGTGTGTGTGTGCGCGCGCGCGTTACACGTCCAAGTATGTGAAACATCCTTTCGGCGATGCATTCTCTGACGTGCCGCAGCGCATCAGCCGAAGGCACCACGCGCACACACCCACTGCTGCACAGAACCACCGAGAAGTACAGCCGGTTGTGTCATTACAGGAGAACCAATCCGGCAGATTGTTGCTCTGTTGGTGGACTTTTCATGTGGTAAAGATGAGAAACCAACATGTTTCCCGTCTAAGAGTGTGTGGGTGTGTTTGCGAGAAACGGCGCTTGCGACAGAACTTCTGCAAGAGCTCTTTCCTCATTAGAGCGGAATCCAAAAGCACACGTTCACTGTCAGCCAGCGCGCCGCCCCCCCACAATCATGTCTTGTTATCTACCTGCACAAAAACAAAACCAACACCGGTGCATGTGAGGTCCATTCAGTGACTTACAGAGTCAACTGATAAAGAAAAAGGCCCACACCAAAAATGGATACGGAAGCCTAACAAGTTAGCCCCAAAAATCGGATGATACTGTTTTTTTAGTGTATTTTACATTTGATTTGAGACATTGTTTAGCATAAGAGATGGTGACAGAAAGCGAACACAAGAGGAAGGTTAAGTCCGTCCTCTCGGTGAATCCCTCATTGTGCGCCTGTGTTTGGTGCTGCAGGAGAGCTGGGGTTGTCGTGGCCAGCACCCTGCTGAATGCCTTTCATAGCCCTGCATTAACATCACTATGGCACTGACAGAATTACTGCCGCGCCGACTTCGGCCCCCTCTGCCCTCCTCTGGCTGTTCCTCTGCTCTCTTCGTTCATTCTCTCCCCCTTTTTGTTTTCAACAGTTCTCTTCGCAGGCTGTTTTCTTATCTACTCTGAATTTTTTCATTTTGCTCAACACATATTTTGTCTCTTTTCCGTCAGGTGATCCGATTGTGGTGGTGTGTCTTTCAGCCCTCCTCCGCTTCGTTCCTTTGGTCCGTGCCATCCGCGTCGTCATGGACTGCCCGCTGAGCGGGGCCACTAAAGGGGCCCGTGCCCTTCACTCGGAGCGGACCTCGTCACGTCATAGATGCCGCTCGCTCGTCTTCGCCCCTCTATGAGTAACTGCGGAGGGAATAATAAAGTTCCTCTCGGTTTGAACAATAGAGCCATGCATCCGCTGCTTCCCCTCTGCGTCTTTTGGCTGCTGCCCTTGGCTTGGACGCTGGAGAAAGACTCCCGTCTGGCCGTCCCCCGCAGATCTGTGCCCTACCATAGTGAGTGTTAATGAACGTTTTGTCTCAGTCAATAATCCTTTACTGGACAGAGAGTTTGTGCTCTCGCTCACAAAGAAACCTTGTGTTCCGGGTCAACCAAGGGTCAAGATGATTTGTGCGTCAGCGTCCAGATAATCTCACAAGAGCTCATGGTGTTTTATGTTTTAAGTTGATGTTCTAAGTGCCAAGATAGTGACTCGCAGTAAGATTAACAACACTCTTTGGTATTTGAAGACCAGTTCAAGATCTTGTCCAGACCTCCCTGTATTAGTGTGTGTATGTTCAGAGCCGGAGAGGGAAGCCTTCAAGATGAGATTTTTTTTGTTCTCCTGTGTTTAGAGGATAATTGCCACCTGTTCCATGAGGAGGGAGTGTTCAACTACTCCACCATGCTGCTGAGAGAAGATGTGGACCTGCTGCTGCTGGGGGCCAGGGAGGCCGTGTATGCTCTGGACCTCAGAAACATCTCCAAGAAGCTTTCTTTGGTAGGAGCGTTGTTAACGATGCACTTACGGCCACTTCTGAACGCAGTACACTAAAATCTGACAATGTTTAAGATCACATCCACCTGCAAGCTTGCAGATGTTTTTAGACCTTTTTACAAAGTCACAAAACATACTGAAACCTTTGTTTAGTTGTTTTCTGACTCGTGCTGTTAAACCAGCACTGCAGTTGCATTTGGGAGGGCAGGTTAGCTGCTTGTTGCACTGTTACCTGACAACTGTATTCTTTACATTTATATAGTGTATACATGATTGTAAGTGTGGCTTTGTGGCATGTCATGTCTGTCCCTGCTGCCCCCCCGAACGTGTCCTGTCTCTGTCTCTACACTGTCACCCATCAAATAAAGGCATGGTTTGCTTTAACATGGAAAACAGAAACAGTTCAACTAAGTTCATTTGTTTTTCTACTCTTTTTAGGTTAAATGGGAAGTGACCGAAAAACAAAAACGTGACTGTCAAAACAAAGGCAAAGATCCCGAGGTGAGCCCCTTTTGGACTTTTGCTACTGAAAACATATTGCATGTTGAGTAGATGTAGTCATTCCTTTTCAAATGCATTTACAGACCGAGTGCAAGAACTACATCAGGATCCTGCATCAGACGGAGGATAAGAGGATGTATGTGTGTGGAACCAATGCTTTTGATCCCGAGTGTGATTACATGGTGAGACAAATTCAAAGCTGAGTCGCTCCCTCAGCTCACTACATATTCCACACTTTGTAAATTAATGGTGTGTAGCTGATTACGTCCAAGTCATAGCGTGTGTAGAAATAACTGCAAGACCACTCTATTTGTCTTCGAAGTCCTACGCAGATGGAACGCTGACCCTCGAGAAGAAAAGAGAGGACGGCAAAGGGAAGTGTCCTTTCGATCCTTTCCAGAGATACGCGTCCATCATGGTTGGTGAGTGGCAATCGTACGACGGCTACCGCATCTGAGAAGAGCAGCAGGCGATCTCAATCCCCCGCCGTGTCTCTCCAGAAAACGACCTGTACTCGGCCACTTCAATAAACTTTCTGGGCTCTGAACCCGTCCTGATGCGCAGCTCTCACACCTCCGTACGCACCGAGTTCAAGAGCTCCTGGCTCCACGGTGAGCAACAGCTGTGTTCTCCATGTGCAAGATGCCACAGTGATATTTTCGTCAAACTTGATGTTTTCTCCCTCTCTCTCTGTGGCAGAGCCCAACTTTGTTTCCATGGCCCAGATGCCAGAGAGCTTCATGAGCGAGGATGGGGATGACGACAAGGTCTACCTGTTCTTCAGTGAGACAGCTGTGGAGTGCGACTGCTACAACAAACTGGTGGTTTCCCGCGTGGCCCGTGTCTGTAAGGTGAGGAAGACTTCTTTCCCTTTATTTGTCTCCGTTTCCCCAGAGCGTAGACAGTACTTCCCCTTTCCGACACGTGATAGTGCATCCCGACGTTTGTCTCCCTGCGCTCACAGGGCGATCTCGGAGGTCAGAGGACCCTGCAGAAGAAATGGACGTCCTTCCTGAAGGCCAGGATGGACTGTCCCGGGCTGGAGTCTCAGCTGCCGTACCTTATCCAGGATGCTTACCGTCTGTGTGACCCTCGGCGGCAGTGGAAGGACTGTTTGTTCTACGCCGTCTTCACGCCGCAGTCGTGCGTTTTTTGAATTGACGAAACGTGTCTGAAGGAGCAGGGTCTCTTTTTCTCTCTAACGGCCTTTTGGCTCAACACTTGGCTCACGCTTTCTGTGTGTTTCAGGGAAACGACGGACCTGTCTGCAGTGTGTGCGTACCGCGTGTCTGACATCAGCAGAGTGTTTGCGGAGGGGAAGTATAAGACCCCGGTCCCCGTAGAAACCTCTTTTGTTAAGTGGGTGATGTACAGCGGACATGTCCCCGTCCCCCGGCCCGGATCTGTGAGTCTGCCCTTTTTTTAATGTGTGTGTGGTTGTGTTAAAAAACAAAGGTAAAAGGCAACTGTTTTTTTTTCTTCTAATGGGTTCACGAGTTTTCAAGCAGGAAACTCATTCCTTTTGTACCCTGACTCTTTCCTTTCCTTCCTCCCCTGCCAGTGTATAGACAATGTGGCTCGTAAAGAAGGCATAACTCGCACCCTGGACCTCCCAGACCGGACCCTTCAGTTTATCAAAGATAGGCCCCTCATGGACCAAGCTATCCAGCCAATAGGAGGGAAGCCTCTTCTGATGCGAAGGGGAGCTCCATTCACACGCATCGTAGTCAACCAAGTGCAGGCGGCAGATGGAGCGCAGTACAGCGTGATGTTCATAGGCACAGGTTGGTGTACCAGCGCCCGGCTACTTCCTCCACGTATTTGCCCTTGATGCTTTTCATGACTCTGCGGTGGTAGGCGTAAAAAAAGCACACATCTGTTTTTCCATTTGAAGAGGGAGGCACGATAGTGAAAGCAGCAAATCACGACGGGGAGATGTTCATCATCGAGGAAGTGCAACTCTTCGAGCCCCCGGAGCCAATCAAGATTTTGAAATTCTCCAATGTCACAGTAAGACCCCGTCGTAGCATTAACGATAGCGTGATTACTTTCAAACCCCGATTCAAAATGTGTCCGCTCATCGCATAGTGCGGCAAAGCACCCACGTGTGATGGATCCTCTGTGCGCAGGGTCAGCTGTACGCGGGCTCCGACAGCGGAGCAGCACAGATGCCACTGGCCACCTGCGGGAGGTCCTCATCCTGCATGGACTGTGTCCTGGCCAGAGACCCATACTGCGGCTGGGACACAGTGGTCAGGGAATGTGTTTTCCTTTCTGATTCCACAAGGTAGGCGGCTGTCCCGAGAGCAAGCGCTGATAACGGTTTTATCCAAACCGAATTTGAATTTTTTTTCTTTTTTGTTTTAGAGGACTAATCCAAAGTGTGAAAGCTGGAGATGCTTCTCTCTGCCCGAATGCTGGTGCGTTGGTGCACACTATCCCACGGAGAAGAATCCCATAAGAGTACTTTGTTCTGACTCCTCAAACATGTTACGGATTAAAGAAAACTAAAATGTTCTGTTGTTTTCAGGCGCCGTGAATCCTACGAATCTGTCCGTCTTGTCTCAGGGGAACCTGAAGCTGCGTTGCCCGTCGCCGTCCAACCTGGCAAAAACTACTTGGGAGCGGGATGACGACGCTTTGACTCCGTCCACTCGCCTCCAGATTCTGGAGGACGGACTCCTCATCCTCAACGCCACCAACTCCGAAGGCGGCCGGTACCGCTGCCTGTCCGAGGAGCGCTCCAAAGCCGCAGTGTACAAGACCACCTTGGCCGATTACCGGGTCAGCGTGGCCGATCCAGCTGGGTCCAACGACAGGACGACTCTTCTGGAGGCTCGGGTGGACGGCCCCTCCGTGGCCGGGCTGCAGGCTGCAGTTGCGCTCCTGCTAGTGTCTCTTCTTGCCCTTTTGGCTTGGAACTTTTACAACGGCCACCTTCCGCTGCCCTGGAACTGCATGAAGAAGAACATAGAACAGTCCCCGGAGAGCCAGGACGCAGCCAGGTCGGCACCGGTGGAGGGCAAGCCTCTGGTGGCCGGAGCAGACAACGGCCGCGGCAACCACCGCGCCGAGGAGAGCGGTGGCCCCAACGCTCTTCTCCCGCCTCTCCAGTTTATTGACGACGAGTCCGAAATTTGACCGGGACGAGCAGCTTTACTCCATTCGGTTTCCCTCACAGCTTTTGAGAAATGAACGTCAATGAGCCAAACTGTTTTTGGGCAGATCTTTCGGATTTATAATTTCAGCTCTAATGTTTGTGTGAAAAGTTTAGAACATTCTGAGCAGCTGAACCTTTTGACTCCTATTGAATCAGATTGGAAAAGAGGATTCTCCCCCAGGAGTGTTTTAGCGTTCTAATAATTGTTAAGTCCCATTGAAATGATGCATCTTCAATCTAAATTGAAGATACTTATGGAAAATAGCTGAGATTGAGCCATTCCTTTCTAACCACTAGCTGTCAAGATGTTGTGTTATTGTATTAAACTTTTTCTACCTGTTCCTTGAGTTGTTTCAGTGGATCTAAATATAGCCAACCAGGTTTATTGGTTTTAAAATGACACCAGATATGTGGAGAGCAGATGGAGATACCTGCAGGAATCATCTTTGTAGTTTGGTGTTACAGATGTGTTTTAAAAGTTGTCCTTTTCCATTGCACGTGTTCACAACAAAACTCTTAACCAGAAGAAACGTACAAAGAGTAAAAAGGGGAAAAAACTTTAATGTCGAATTTCTGACAACCATACAAAGTACTTTTTCAGACAACAGTACAGAATAATTTGTAGCTTTAACCAGCTGCTTTTCGGTGTTGGAGCAGCTAAAAACCATAAAACTAAGTACGTTGACTGTAAAAACCACATAATATAGAAAGCATGGTGAACACCCTGCAGACTGGGGCTCTGGTCCCTGCTGGTCCGTGGCCTCTATCTCCTGTAGCGGTACCTCTTGAAGTGGAACCACAGCTGGAAGATACCATTGGAGAACTGGCAGCGGAAGCCGTGTCGGTGCGAGTACTCCCACTCCCTGTTCACGATCTTGAAGGCGATGTCCTCGTACGGCGGGCCCGCGTGGAACCGCAAGGTCCCAAAGTCCTTGTTGTCGGGACTGGGCTCGAGGAAGTACTGCGGCGTGGAGCGCTTGTCGATCAGGTCCGGGTAGAAGATGTTGAACTTGTAACCCTGGACGATCTTGGGCGGCGGGTTGTCGAAGTCGTAATGGGTCTGGTTGTATTTGTTCCACTCGAAGCCCGTGTGGACCCTGTTGAAGAAGCGGGGCTTCCGGGGCCGGTACTTGTCCGCCCACAGGTACATCTTCCCGGTGATCGGCAGCTCCACGCTGAACTGCGCCTCGTCGTTGCCCATGCCCTGTTTGGCGCGGCGGATGAAGGCGTCCTCAGCGCTCTCGCTGGCGTCTCCTGATAAGAGAGGTCAAAGAAGCAACGGGTGGGTGAGGAGGGGGACAATACATGCTGTAGCTATACCACCCAGCCAAAACCCATGGTTATAAAAGGCTTTACTTTCACTTTCTCCTGCCAGCTGGTGACGTGATTCATTTTACCTGTGACCTGTAGCTGTGTGCGAGCTAGCTGCAGTCTGGTCTCGTCCTCCTCTGGGGTGGTGGTGTGGGTGTCCAGCGGCAGCTCGGAGGTGGTGAGCAGCGTGGGGCTGTAGCGGCCGGAGTCGTACTCCGCCTGACTCTGCTGGATCAAATCCTCCTCCGTCAGCACGGCCTCCACCACCTCGCCCTCTTTCTCTTCATTCTTCTTGTCTCCTCCGTCGGCGTCTCCCTCCGCGGACGTCGATGGGCCCGCCCCCTCGTCGTCCCCTTCCGTCTCTCGGTTCTTGTCTCTTGTGGCGGGCGATGACGATTGGCCAGGCTCCTCTGCTTTGGTCTCCCTTTTTTATTTTTTTAAACACAGAAGTGAAAATGGACACATTGTCACGGTTGGACCTCAGGTCACTGTCCCCGGACACCCACCCAGATTTCAGGATGTGTATCGTTTTGTTTCAATGGGACTTACTCGTCATCCTCACTCCTCAGCTCCTCTTTGATGATGGGGAACAAAGGTTCACTTTCCACCCCTTGTTCCTGTTTCAGCTTGAACAGCTTCTGCCGCAACACATCTTGATGCCTCTCCCTCAGCCTGTGATAGAAAATTGTAGTTTTACACACAGACACTTCTCCTTCGTCTATAAGCTGAGAGTTGACCGTCTCAGCCAGCTGGTTAAAAAGGACATAAACACAGTAAGGGTTCCCCCACATTGGTACCTCGCCCTGGACATGTAGACTCTGACTTGCTGCAGCAGACTCTCCCAGTAGCCGACATCGAGATTGGATCCTCCAGCCCGAATCTTCGTCTCGATGTTCAGGTGCAGCGCCTGCAGCTGGCTGTACGTCTTCCCCTTGAACACCGTCTGCACATCGATGGTCACAGCGGTGTTGATGCCCTCACGGCGATCACCTGAGATTCCAGAGAAGATGCGATGAGGTCGACCAAGTTCACAGGAGCACTAATGTGTTAAAAACGACGCGGGCCAAACGACGTACCCGGTCCTTTCCCAGAAGCCTCCAGTTTTCTCAGTTTGCTGATCTCGTCCTCGGTGATGGTGGTCATGTCTCTCCAGAAGTCCACGTTCTTCCCCTGCTCCAACTCCATGTACACCTGTCAGCACAGCAGCGCTCCGTTGACACACCTTTTAGTCTACACTTGATACACTGCGTACCGATGTAACCCGGGGACAGCATGCCTCGACTTATATTAATAATTGAATGTACCTTCAATATCATTTCAATGGTGCTGTAATCAAATTCTGCATAAAATGATGTTTCATATCTCAAGTGGTGGTGCCTCACATTGAGGGGATTACAGCAGGAGGTCCAACACTAATCACAATCGTAAATTGTGTTCATTGGAAAATGACACTTTAATGTGAGTTAACTGGACATTTTTAGTAAAAGGAGGCTGCAATCAGAAGTGCACTTCTGCTTGTGGCTGCATCTCCCTAGTAAAAAAGCGCTACGCGGGATAAGCGGTGTTTAGAGGGCCGTTCCCCCTTCAACGCACACGCAACCTTGTACCTTAATGTCCTCCAGCAGGTCGTCCATGTCGGTGACCGTTAGCCCGTTGAGGAAGGTATACGGCTCGTGCATCTCCACGGCGAGATCGTCGTCTTCTGCGCTGATGTACTTGGCCAATAAGTCGATGGGCTTGGCGCGACCGTCGCGGATTCGGATCTTCGACCTGGACACACAATACGCGCAACACCGCCGAGTCAGCATGGCGCTGGGGTTTATCAAGGAGGAGCAGCAGTGGGGCGTGAGAAGAGGACGTACAGCCGCGGTTACCTCAGTTTGGCCTGATGCAGATGGAAGTTGTCCTCCTGCTCAGCCCAGGTCTTGAAATGCTCGGCCTCCTTCTCCCTCTGGAGCATCTCCAGCTCCGTCTCCCTCATGGCCTTCTCCCGCTCCCGCTCCAGACGCAGCTGTTTCACCTACATGCACAACATTAGCGCGGTTAATGGAAGGGTTCCGTGGCTTGTAACGGTTACATCGCACCGCCGCGACATGCGGCTCGTACCTTCTGCAGCTCTCTGCGATTCTCCTCCTGAATGCATTTGTTTCGGTCTTTGAGCTCTTTCTCTCCCAGATGGCCGATACCTTTCTTGTCCAACGCCTGAAAAATGCACACATGACCATATTCGTGAATACAGTACAATAAGAACTTTGGGGATGAAAAAACAAATGTTGTTGTTGGAGACCCCTCCCCAACTCACCTTCTGCCATTTGAATGTGCCCAATAAGTTGTTGTCTCCAAAGGGATTGTCTGCATTGGTGTAACCCATGTACTCCTCACTCCAGCCCATCTTTTCTCTCCTTTTCTTCTCCTTCGCCTCCTTCTTTGCCAGTCTCCTGGACCTCTTCTCCTCTGGCGTCTCCAGCGCCTTCAGCATCTCCCTCTGATTTTTCTTGTCCTCCTTTTCTTTGACTACACGGCCACCGTGATCAGACTCTGAGCTATCAGACGAATCGGGGGAACTGGAGCGCTGCCGGCCTCTGTCGGCCAGCTCTCGGCCTCTCTCGCTCCTCCCTTGCTCCCTCTCTTCACTCCTCTTCCTGCGCTCCAGGCTTTTGTCACCGTCTCCTTTTCTGTCCCTGTCTTTGGTGTTGCTCTCCCACCTCTCTCTGCCTCTGTCCGGCTCCCTCCTCTGCCTATTTCTGGTTGGACTCCCCCGGTCTGGGCTTCTCTGCCTTCTCCTTTCTATGTTGCTGGCTTCGTCGTGGGAGTCAGAGCTGGACTGGGACTGTGCCCTCCTTCGCTCTAGAGATTTTCCTCTCCGGTTCTTCATCTCCTTTCCCTGCCTCCTCACGTTGGGATCACATGAATCCGAACTGAGAGAGAAAAGTGGTTTTAGTACATTTTTACTCCTGGATGGAAACTAAATGAGTAAATGTATCCTTGAGTCTTGAATAACAGAGTTTGCGGCAGAATCATTTTGAGATTAGTTAACCCTAATTCTTGGGTACAGATGCCCAACAACTGCTTAGGGAATTTATAAAACGGTTAATATTTACAAGAGTACAAGTATTTTTGTTTACATAAATATGTATGTGTTATGCTAGATCATCGCCTACATTCAAGAACAACGTAATAATCGGTATTATGGTGCATCAGTCTGGAGTCCGTTATAAAGATCCACAGGGTTTTCAAAGGTAACGTTAAATTGGACTCTGCGAACCAGTACACTTGATCGACAGGACGTGTTTAATACGCCAGTCTCTTATGTTTGAATTGTTTGATTATTTTAAATAGTTACGCTGTTTTGATACTATTGAGGTTTCTACGCGTTAAACATCCACACCGACGAACCAGCACCAGCCCGCAGCCATTCACCTCGATGATCGGGCCCTGGACCTGCTGCCGGGCCGGAGCGCTCCTCGCCTCCTGTCGCTCTCCGAGTCGCTCCTGGAACCCGGCCGGTCCCCCCTGTGTTGGGGCCGACGTCGGTCGGGAGAGCCAACGCTGGAGTTCCCGCTGCCGGACCGCCCCCGTCCGCGGGCGGTTCTTTTCGGATCGAAAGACGGACTGCGGCGTCTCCTTGTCTCCGGAGATCGAGACCTGCTTATTCTGGATCGGTTTCGCCGATCCCGACTGCGACTTCTGGACTTAGAGCGGGACCGACGTCGTGATCTGGACTCCATCACGAAAGTTCCGTCAATGAGGGGTCCTACGTGAACTCAGTCGCGTAAATAAGAGGTAACAAAGAAACCGGGTTGCTGTATTTACACCGTGTAATATATCTGGGGTTTTTTTTAAAGACAACTTAAATAAAGTGAATATACATCCATTTCTTACCTGTATGAAAACAGGGTAGAGGTGGACTGTCTAGTTTTAAAAAGCATTGTCAGACAGGCAGTAGGAAGCCACTTTAAAGGGGCTTTCTACCAAATGGCACATATTTTAGACGTCATAAGTAAAGATTGAGAAAACAAAATATTACACATACGATTGGATAAGTTGCAGTATGTGTGGTAAACGGGGTATCTACAATTAATTCAACGTCATAGAAACATGTTTTTTTTTAAATAACGTGCGAAGGAAATTAGGTCACGGCTGATTTTCAGAAACACAAACAACATTCGCATTTATGTGACGTCAGACAAACGTAGTCTTCTCCATCCAACTTTTAAACATACTTCATAATAAAGGTGACGTCTCAACAATATTTTCCATGGTCCCATTTCCCCCCCATATAAACAAGTGAAGTTATAAACCATCGTGTGAACTTTGTTTCGCCAGTACGGTTGAAAGTCACGTTTACAGAAGAAGCGTGGACTACGAGTCCCAGAAAGCACCGCGCGCCGTCGCCTCTGTTGAAATGAGAGGGGGACTCGGTTCAGCAACATTCTTCTTTGCCCAGTCTTCTGTTTCGGGCCTCACTAACAACATTTCCCACTCGGTTTGCTCGCAGTTATTTGGGACCTGCAGTCGTGTTTTCTTCTCTTCTCCGCAGTTATAAACTCTCCTCGTTGAGGTAAACTCGTCTTCAGCTGGTCCGGGGAGGCAGAGCTAGTTTACATTAGCCAGCAGCTACCAGTAGATTTACGGCTTATACCCGAGGCTGCCAGGTAGATCAACTAAAGCTCGGGGGCGCTTGTCGGCCACGATGGTTCGGTCGGGTCACCGATTTCAAAGTATTGATCAGACTGGTAAATAATTCAGCTGATTCGGGTAAAAATAAATAAAAAATCCACGCAACCTTTGTCCTGACTTCTACGCATCCCGTCTGGTTCGGCCTGTTTCATTGTCTCCGAAACAACAACAGGCAAGTGGGGTTATTTTTTCCAGTGTCAGCGGGTTGTTTGGCTCGCGAGGGCCGTGTGAGTGTAAACAAACCGGTCAGCTGTCCACCAGATCCCCGCCGAGGCCTCCTGGTTGAGCATGGCGCAACACAGCCAGGGTCCCGTAGCCAGCTCGCAGAAAGCCCTCATGCTGGAGATGAAGAGCCTCCAGGAGGAGCCCGTCGAGGGCTTCAAAATCACACTGGTGGACGAGGCCGACATGTACAACTGGGAAGTGGCCATTTTCGGGCCCCCAAACACTCATTACGAAGGAGGGTATTTTAAGGTAAGAATACAACTTCAATGGTCCACTGGAGTGGCTTTAAAACGTACAAACACTGTGCATGATTGTAGAATTTCATTAAAAAAAAATCTTATATATGACGATCCAGTCTCTCAGTAAAATGTGTGTGTTGTAGTGATGTGATGAGCTGTTGTTGTGTCCCAGGCTCGGATCAAGTTCCCCATAGACTACCCATACTCCCCACCGGCCTTCCGCTTCCTCACCAAGATGTGGCACCCCAACATCTATGAGGTAAACGCATCCTCACCATTAGATTTCATTCCACGCCTTTTGCGTGTTTTATAAGAGGCACGCATAATGAAAGGGGGGGGGGGCTCTTTTTTTTCTCCTGTTTTTTAGAACGGGGATGTGTGTATCTCCATATTGCACCCTCCAGTGGACGACCCGCAGAGTGGAGAGCTGCCTTCAGAGAGGTGGAATCCCACCCAGAATGTCCGGTTAGCGCTCTTACGTATCTCCTTTTCTGGGTGCCTCCCATCTTTGTCTTCACCCGACCACCTCAATGTTTGACCTGCCTCATAACATCACATGGCATTTATCTTTAGCGAGAGTCCCTTCAGACTCCCACGGCCACCATAATTACCTTTTTGCATGTGGGTTAGTTGCGCAGTATTTGTATAAATGTGTAGGTATTACCAAGTAGTTCAAATGATCTTTCAACGGTTTCCTTAAAACAAAATGGCCTCATGGTGGATTTGTCTCAGAGCTCAGTTCACTTCCAAATAATTTATCAAACCATAATTTATTAAGGGCCACGAAGGAAATTCAACATCACGGCTAAAAATAAAAGCTCCACTGAACTAAAACCACTAAGTCGTATTCAGTCACAACAAACAAAATGGGATCCATCTTTTTGTTTTTTTGTTTTTGTTGTAGCTATCGAGCAACTCATAGTGTGTGGAAGGGTATTAGTTTACATTTATATGTGACCCAAATGATCAAGAATATTTTCAGTTTCTTTTATGAGTCAACGTAGAAATAAGTGGGAATCAAATTAATAATTTGTAGTATCTTTGTGAATGAGTCACACATGTGGTGATTATAATTTTCCTCGAGGGAACTAACTAACTAATTATAATTAACCTCAATAATAAACATATATTTAAAGTGACCGAGTAAAATAACAAATAATAACAGTCACCGATGAGCTTGGTAGAGGTATAATAAATGTCAGAGTTCTAGTACAGGTCTTACTCTCTAATAGTAATAATAATCTAACATAAGGAGGAGGGTCAGTTATGTTCAAAATCAAATACACATTTCACATGTTTATATCCTATTGCTGTGTTTTCATTTTATATAATTATCATTTCTATCTTTATTATTTCTTGAGATTAAACACATGTCACTCGCCGTTTTGTGTTCCCATCCAGGACGATTTTGCTGAGTGTGATCTCGCTGCTGAACGAACCCAACACCTTCTCCCCAGCCAATGTGGACGCCTCCGTCATGTACCGCAAGTGGAGGGACAGCAAGGGCAAGGACCGCGAATACGTGGAGATCATCAGGTAAACGGCGGCTAACGATTGTGACCCACAAAAGAGTGCTTATAAGAGTGGACTCTCATTTTAAAGCCCCCTCTGTGTTCTCTACCTTCTCCCCCAGAAAACAGGTATCGGCCACCAAGGCGGAAGCCGAACGCGATGGCGTGCGGGTGCCCACCACGCTGGCCGAGTACTGCATCCGCACGCGCGCCCCGGCCCCCGACGAAGGCTCCGACCTCTTCTATGACTATTACTATGACGACGACGACGTGGACGGGGAGGACGGCGACTGCTGCTACGCCGAAGACGACTCGGGTAACGAGGAGTCATGACCTGCCGTTTGACTGCATCCCGCCCGTAGCTGGCGTACTGCTACCCGTGTTTTTTTTCTGTCTGGGTTGCTAGGAAATCTTGGTCGACACCCAAGAAAGATTCGAAGCTTCCCACTTCTCTAAACCAATGAAAAGAGGTTCTCTGAAATACTTCCAGATGCTAAACATCGATGCACTGCTGTAGAGGGGTTAGACCTAGTAAAATTTGCACCAGCACAAAAAGTTACCAGTTTCCTCAATTTTACAGACATCATCATTTCCATTATCACCCATTACCTTACTTTCAGAGAATATTACTTGACCCTATTCAGCTGTCCTGCCTACTGTGCAGTATATGGTGGGGTTAATACCACTTTGAACAATCGCCACATTTGCACTGGTGCAAACGCTTCCAGACTCCACTCATCATCCCTCTCGACCATCTTTATTTCCCGTAATCGCGGGTGCCCGCTCACCAGTAGTCCGTCTCAGTGACTGACGGCCGTCTGAGGGCTTCAAGCACCCTGCGTCCGTCCTGAACACCCTATTGCAAATCCGCCGAATCACACATTTTCAAATTTTACGATCTGTTGGGCTTCGATATGACGGGATGTCACAACGTCCTTAAAGTTCTTGTGCATGCCGAAATGTGATCGGAAGCTTTTTGGCCCTTTTACCGATGGACCGTTTAGCCCCCCTCTGGATGCGTTTTCAGCTGGGGGAGAAGAGGGACTGATGATGACCGAGATGCCAGAGAACTTTGTATTTGGACGACCAGCTGGCCAGCTGCGTCACTCGGTCAAATCCTCATCTGAACTGTTTTGGTAACAAGAAATTGATTTATTTGCTGTTTTTCTTCTGGTTACTGTTTGATGTGTTTCTGTGTCATCCTGAGTGTGGGGTTATGGTGTTTTGAAGTAGCTCAGAATTAATAGTTATTCAGGGGGGCACAACTAATTACTGATCAGAATTGTATTTCTTCTCATGTTCGCTCTCTTGAGAGGCTTGACGGAGCCAAAGACGCAAGGCAGTGTGAAAGAAAGCCCAAACTGACGGCTGTGTTCTGGTCTTTGGTTGCTCTCCTGCAGGCTTTGTTGTTCTAGTCTCTTTCTTTGGTTTGACGTTATTTCTGCAATCTTTTGCATGGAATGATTTACGTGATGAGATTTGGTTTGATTGGCAGAAAAAGGCTTCTATAGGAAAAATGTCTGTCAAAAAGTGTTGCGGTATCGGTCAGAATTGTCACTTTTTTTTTGCCCCTGAAATGAAAGAAAAGAAAGCCGTCATGTTCCGTTTTCATTTATATTTTTTGTTTCAGCAGAGATTAGACAGGTTTTGATATAATTTTAGAGTTCATGTGTATTTTTGCATAAGCAATATTGATTGGTTAATTAACTCAAATTAGGACTTCATACTGAATTTCTCAGGATAATGAATTGCTTACGACAAAACAATTAACACAAGCAACTAGTTTACTCTTTTAGGTGGTCTTCAGAGTTGGTTTACAGCTTCAATAGGAACCATAACTGATATGCACACGTAGCTCCATGTATGAATGCTGTATTGTTTTATTCAGCTGTGTTTCTTTTTTTATTTTCGGCTATTTAAACTGAAAAATAAAGATTTATTGGGAAAAAACTTTTTTCATTGCTTGGATTGGTTGCACTCTCAATATTGTCTATCTAAATGGTATATAATATATTGACCTCTGCTTTTATTAAAGCTGTCTATTTTTTTTAAGGGCTTTTATACATCTGCACATAAGCTTTACCTTTTAAGGATTAATTGCTGCATACAAACCATAATGTACTGCATCACAATATTTCCGTCACTTGTATGAATGTAATTTTGTCACTCTTTGACAGGTTTGAAATGTTTTATTTATTTATTTAAAAGGATCCCCATTAGCTGACGCTGAGACGACAGCTAGTCTTCCTGGGGTCCAAAAAAAAAAAAATACATAAAAGAACAGTAATCACAATTACTCACATATATCATATATAAATACACACAAAAGACAAGAAAAAGTAACAATTCTGAAAGTACTCATTAAAATAATGCAAAACACCAGGACACATGATACAACCTCGCTCAACCATTCCAGACGATGTTATGATGTTGAAAACAAATGCAGTCTTAAATCTTTTTTTAAAACCAGAAATGTGAATCTACACATTTCATCATTCTTTGACTGATTTGCACGTTCCTTCATTTTAACCGGACCAATTGTTGAAGCCTGCCTTCTATAGCTTTGACTATCATCTGTCAAGTTAAATGTTATTTCAGTAAGAAATCCAGAAGTAACTCTCATGATTGTGAAGACACAGTGCTGCATTCATTTCAGATGGGAAATTTAGAAATCTTTATAGTTAAAGGGACGACCTTCCAAGTGAATGCTTTCTTGATGATGTGGTACATTTTGGTTCGTCTGTTATAAATTTCCACCATACGCGCTGAAGCTTCCCATATTCAAACAGAGTTCCTAAAGATGCCAGCTTTGGTTACTTTTATAATGGGACTGGGCCTTCAGACACTTCATGAATTAGAGGGAAATACATCTACAGTGTCCACATGAAATTTAACATATAAACGGAATTTTGTCTCAAACGAAGAACTGGCCTTTTGATATTGGCTGTTAATATGTATTTCTAATTTAGAGGTGTGACGTTACAGCAACGTGAAAAGAAGACATTGTTCGACAATCGGTTTCTACCGGGGAGTTGTGCATTCTCCTAACTTTGTGAACGCAGCTCTCGTTGTCGCTTATGGATGACGTCTACCAACCAACGCAATTAAGAACCCGTCTGGCTAGATGGTTCAGCTTATTGTGATACAATAACAACTTCCTACACAACTGAAATAAAGACACGATACCAACAACAACAACAACCATGTCTGTGAATTATGCTGCTGGCCTCTCACCGTACGCAGACAAAGGGGTTTGTGGACTACCCGAGGTAAAATTAATCTACTGTGAGCTAACGTTATTAGCTTCCTTTCACCGGCTAGCAGGTTAGCCATGATTCATCTCCAGTCGTTAGCACGTTACATTGAACACACACACACAAAAATCTGACTACATTTAAATGGCAAAACATCGATATGGCATTTACCTCACGATAATCAAAGCTTCTGCGATACGTTGTCCGGAGAAAGAAAATTCACGGAAAAGTTAGCCAACAACAGAGAGCCCTCGTAACGTATAGTAACGTTTAGGTAACTCTTATATTGCTTTTTGTTTGTTAGAAACGTTCGCTCGTGTGCAGTCAATGTTCTAACCTGAGCTAGTGACTTAGCTAACACTGTATCGTACTTTTGCACTCTGTTGTTTTATGTTAAACATTGTCTGCTAAGAGCCAACGTCACCACTCTCATGTTTAGACATTTTTAGACTGAATGAAAGCATCCTTTCTCGACCCTTGTCATTCCCAAATACTCGATGCTGGATATTTCGGTATTATTTCAGAAATGAAGTGATATTAGCGGGAATCAGCCAGCATGTTTTAACCAGATGTTCCCTGCTCTGTGGCAGGTGTTTGACAGTCCCGAGGAGCTGAAGACGAAGGTGGAGACTCTCGCCCAGTTGATAAAAGAGTCTCAATACTTGGTTGTCCACTCTGGAGCAGGAATCAGCACCTCAACAGGCATCCCCGACTTCAGGTGGGGCTCCAAAAAAAGCCACTACTGCATGGCTTTTTGATTGATAGTTAATTTGAAGTTAATGATTGAATGAATTTCTTCAAATTTGGCTCAAACATCGTCCACTTGCCCTCCAGAATAAACTGATCCGAATTTGGGGATCAAAGACTAAGGTCCCAGAGACTCCACATCCAACCCATCCTCTTGAACGTAACATCTGTTTTAGTAAATTGGCAAATTTAATTATGTAAAAATGTATGATTGATTTTATATCATTGCGACAGTGACTGATCTTGTGGCGTCCAATACAAATACTGTCGTCAAATAAACTGCACAGTCAATTAAGCCAGGAAATGAGAAAAGAAACAATTTAACTTAAAACATTTAATTTTTTTGATTTCTTTTCCACATAATGTGGATTTCTCCATTTGGCCTCCTGCCTGCTCTTGAAGTTCCTCTACATGGGCAGATGAGGGCAGTACTTGTTTATTATTTTCTCAAATCCAGCCTTTTGTAAAAATATATGAAACACATTTTTGTAACTTCTGGCTCACTGTTTTTTCATCACATTGCAAGAAAGTCCTATGATACTGTGCAAACAAATGCTTTGCCGGAGTAGCGGAGTTGCAGCACAGCGAATGGAGAACCTTTTATGCACCCATTGAATTTATTCTGTTGCGAATGTCAGCAAGTGAGAATTCAAATAGACATTTGTAAACGGAGATCCGACTGATTGATATTTGATCAGTCCGGTAGAATCGACCATTGACAACAATATCACTAAACCCAACGTTTCTATGTCCACAGCAGGCACACTTAACATAAATTATATTCCCACTGCTGCCATGCACACACACACACACACACATACCCCACCTGAAATTCAGCCCCTCGGGATCAATATATTGACAACTTTATCTTACAGACACCCGCTTCACAGATCATCTGTGACTTTTCTGTCCTGCAGCATTGTTTTCATGGTTGTAATGAGTTACATGCAGGCCACCCCAAGAAAGCTGTTACACCTTTGAACTGGTCTTGGTCCCTGGGAGCCATAACTCATATTGCTGTTGAGAGATGATACTGTTTTTGAGGATTCCCTCGTCTGATGCATAAAGATGATTTGTATCTATGTCCGCTGAGCTCAAATGTGCAGCATTTGAAAGCATGTCGCCAATTCTGTACACAAACTTTGCGAAAACTCCTCTTTCGATTTTTTGATACTCAACCATGAATACCTTTTATCCCCAAACCAAATGGAGACGCAACATTCCTCCACTCCACCCTCTCTATTACAATCCGGTCATCTCTTCATCGCTGTGTTCTCTCTCAGGGGTCCAAAAGGTGTGTGGACGTTAGAAGAAAAGGGTGAGTCGCCTCACTTTGACACCACATTCGAAGATGCCCGACCCAGCGTGACTCACATGGCCCTGCTGGGACTGCAGAGGGCCGGCTGCCTCAAGTATCTAATCAGCCAGAATGTGGACGGCCTGCACGTCCGATCAGGCTTCCCCAGGTAACCAGCCGCGCTCCGTAGCGTGACGTGCACTTAAGTAGCCAAATCAAATGGAATGCAAAGCAATATCTCACCGCTACACTACACAGCACCAAGTAGCACTTAACGGTGAAGTCTAAGTCTCTCTGAAAAGAGTCATTTGCCCAAATTTTGGCTTGCTTTTTTGTTCACTCTCAGGGGTGAAAGCGCACACACACACACACACACACACACACACACAGAGGGGGCCCAGCTCTACGGCCGGTTCGCCATCTGCAGTGGTAGTTTTACTCTCCGCCCAATCTATTTTTGGGCGTAGAGTGAGCGAATCTGCCAAGAAAACACTATTTATTACAAATTTTATATGTAACATAAATTGTTCTGCTCAAGGGTTATGCAATCATGCGTATTAACCCATTTGACTTGCCTCAGTAAGCGAGATAGGCACACACACACACACACACACACACTCACACTTTTCAGTTTGGTGAAAATCCCTCAAAGCCCAATTGGCATTTTATCCTTATTAAAACTAATTTGTTATGTTTAAGCTTATCTGTACAAGCCTCCTTTTGTGTCTGCAAGGGAAACGGTAGAGAAGGTCCTTCACTGTGCCGTGATAAATAAATGCCAACAAATGTGGATTGAAGCAAAACATTTCATAGATAAAAAAAAAGAAGAAGCAAGAAAATGACTTCTGTCTTTCTGATAAATGTTGACTTTTGGACGCTGGAGTTATTGAAATGCGTTGCAGCCAGACACTGATTCATTTAGATTTCATTTAAATGCAAAATATTTTGATTTAGGATTTGAATGTCAACATTATGATTGAAGCTTCAAACTATTTGGTTTACGCCCAACTTTTTTTTACACACGGGGCAGCAAAGTAATTGAACCCTGAAGTTGAAGCAGAGTGAGAGAGGGAATGAATAAGTGAAAGGTGGACGTGAGATATATATTTAAAGGAAAAGGGAACTAATGCAAGTAATTCCTTTATACATCACCTGTCCTCATTTCTAGGATACACACAAATATATGCATATATGGAGGATATTATAAGTTGTGTGAGATAAATACATTAGTAAAATATGAAGCTGCTGCTTTGTGATAACAGCTGTGGCAGCGCCAGAAATCCGGAGGTCTTTAAGTGCAGCTCGGGCGTAGTGGAACTGGGTCTTGGTTTGGTCGCTCTGGACTATTTGACCGAGGGCCAAGAATCCCCCTTTTCACTGAGTACATGAACCCAGGCTTCATGCACATCGGAGGGCTTGTTTTCCCTGGAAGCCCCCCTCTTCCCCTCCACCCCATCAGTCAGGGTTTTTTGGTCGAGGGCAGGAAGCGAAACAGTTGTTCTCTGAAGAAATCATTGAGGCAGCAGGCGGACTGTTTTAAAGCGAACTGTCAAAAATCAGCGAAGAAGCCAATTGCAACGCAGAAATGACGCAGAAGTGCTCCGAATGTTCAGAACGGCCGAAACGATCTGTTGGAGGCAATTACCAAAGTAAATATACTCTCTTTAATCTTCCAGGGATTTGTTATCAGAGCTCCATGGAAACATGTTTGTGGAGGAGTGTGAGAAGTGTGGCAGGTATGTGCGCGCGCCCACACACACACACACACACACACACACACACACACACACATACATATATAGTGATGTGTGCTGACCCTCTGTAACAAATGGAACGGCCCAGCACAATAATGTGTCCTGTCACACGTTGCTCATCATCTTAAAAGGCTTCCAGGATTATGGTGGTGACTCAATTTCACGCAAGGAACCTGCGGTCTTCACGTCTCCTCCGAGGAGATTCGTTTATGGGATGAAGTGAAAAACGCATGTTTGCAGCCGCGAAATGACGCATTTAAGTGATAGAAAGAGTCTTGAAGACAACTGTCTGTCGCCCAAAGCAGTTTGTGTCTATCAAACAGTCTTTATGATAGTGGTTTGTGCGCATTCAAGCATGTAGTTTGTAATGTTACCAAAGCCAAGCTGCTCGGACGGAGACGTAACCTGTGGGAGCCTTGTTTTTTTTAGGCAGTACGTCAGAGAAAAAGCGATCGGTGTGATGGGACTGAAACCGACGGGACGTCACTGCGACGTGGTTCGATCCAGAGGACTCCGAGCCTGCAGGTGCCGCATGCTTTCACCGCCTTTTTCAAATATCAGTATATACTTTTTCAGTATACTAGTGCTAGTATTCAGTATTCGGTTTTTTTCACTACCACAGAGGAAAGCTGATAAGCACAATACTGGACTGGGAGGACGCTCTTCCAGACAAAGACCTGAACAGAGCGGAGGAGGCCAGCCGGTGAGACGAACGCAGCCGCAGCGTTTCTGTTTTTCATGATGTGTCCCCTTTTTAAACAACAGCAAAACAAGTTGGGATTATTTTTTAAATATTTTCAGTACTCACTCCAATTATTTAAGCGTTCTTTTTGAGGTGATGTAAACCAACGAGGTTGTAAAACACGTTGTGAAGGCCGGGGTTTCTCTTCAGCACCACAGTATTTAATGAGGATTTATCAATAAAGGCCTGATTGCTATTTCGATGAATTGTAAATCTCTACTTCAACGTTTTTCGCACTGCAAAAAATGTTGAAAGCTAATCCCTTCATTTAAGTAGTTATTGGTCTACTGCTCCCCCCCCCACACACACACCAGACGGGCCGACCTGGCGCTGACGCTCGGCACCTCCCTGCAGATCAAACCTAGCGGAGACCTTCCACTCCTCACCAAGCGCAAGGGAGGGAAACTGGCCATCGTCAACCTGCAGCCCACGAAACACGTCAGTCTCATCATTATGCATGAGATGTCTCTGCAAATGAACAAGTCAAAGGCAACATTGTGTAGAAATTCTGCTCCTGTGCCCCGGCCGGCATCGCCAGGTCGACCGTTTCACTGTCGTAATTGTCTGTTTGCAGGACAAGCATGCGCACCTGCGTATCCATAGTTACGTGGACGACGTCATGAAACAGCTGATGGAGCTGCTGGGATTGGACATCCCAAAGTGGGAGGGTCCGACGCTCTGCGAGAGCTCCAACGGCGCCGCCACCGACGCCAAACCGCCGCGTGCATTTCCAGAGAAGAAGACGAAGGTGAAAAGGGAGCCGACGAAGGGAGAGCGGAAAAGAGACGCGCCGGCACTGACGGACGACGGGAGCGTCAAGGAGGAGACGGCCTCGGTGAAGAGGGAGAGAGCCGACTCCCCGGTCCAGTTAAAAGAAGAGAAATAGCCTCAGGTCGAACTCCACGACTCAAACCCGTCTAAAGACGGACTTCACGACAAAAGGGTCCGGGTTTGATCAGCTTCCGAGTACAAAGGTCGTTCTCATATCGCACCTTCTGGAGCAAAGACTCTCATAACCTCAGTGGTTCTGTTAATCCCAAATCTCACGACCCCCATCCAGCCGCCACGCACAGCGATATGAAACTCTTAACAGTTGACCACCTGATGAAGTAAACTACGACTAAAGGATGACTCCTCATCGAGTAAATGTACCAACACGCGGGCCGACTAGGGGCTTTATTTGAACCAGCCTTGAGGAGGAGACCTGGAGCACACAGTTATGAATACAAAAGGTGTGTACGCTTGTTGCACTTTAGATCTCATCCCTACGGATCCAGATGTTAAAGACAGCGCCTGCTGCTGTGTGGCTATAGACGGACCATAATCACACTCTACGTTTCAGGAATGTTTTTTTTTATCTCAAGCAAAGTAAAATATTGTATTCTGAGGGGAAAAAGTCCCCTAACTGTTTTTTTATATATATACGTGACTTTTGGCAATAAACACAATAAGTTCCCGGTGAGACTCCTGTATCTATGCTGCATTGTGGCCACCGTCAACCACAGTAACGTAGCTGCAAATGGGAAACGTTTCAAAGGAAATGAAGACCGGATTGCGTTCATTTACTTAATGATTGCCACGTCTGCAGAGGGTCACATTTTCACATTTAGCTAGTTCTAAAAATGAAACGTGCTTCGCTCTTTTGTGACTGGAGTAGATCATCAAATCGCTTTCCTTCTAAGAACTAATGTCAAAGAAAAAACACTGCAGTGAGCAACAGGTGTTTGGAGATGATTACCGATTACTGCTGCTGTTGAATATGCGTCATTGCATTAAGGCACTTTGTCTCTTCACAACAGTTCAAACGCATGCAGAGAGCAACTGGCTGCTCTGATTGGGTCATTACAGTGATCATTATTGTGCTAATGCACTAACTGTTTTCACTGTTGCCTGTTGGTGAGTCTCCATGACGACGCATGAAAAGTGAATTGGAAAAAAAATGAATTTTCTGGACATTTGTGGCCCTTTTTAAAAAGGAGCACGACCTGATCTGTGCTCTAAGGAAACTCTTTAACAGCAACATGAATCAGAAGCTCTCAAACAGCACAAACTGCTGCACTCAGATTAATTCATTACATGTTTTAAATGAATAAACCTCACCCTGACGTTCATTATTACAAAGACAGATGTGTAAGCGCTTGACTTATTGGCTGGTTTTGCCCTTTAGAAATGACTTGCGGTGACGGTTCTTATTTCCTATTTGAGCTCCGAACACTGCAGCTTCTCTAAATTTCATTATATAACTAAACAGACCCTGCATATGAAAAGAGCTTCAATGTTGTCAACATATAAATAGACCTTTCTTCAGCGGCAGCGCATCGTGCTGTTTTCCGAACCACCTGACTTGCTGACTTTTAAAGATGCATCTGGTCTTTTGTGCATTCTTATCACCTCTGAGTGTGATGTCTTTTTGCCCATTTTTAGACTTCTGAAAGCACAGCTCAAAAAATACGCTGATTTCCCTGCTGTCTTTCTTATTTTTCAGCAGATCTGCAAACAAATGCGTGTGTCTGATTGGGGAGGTAATCTCTTCCCAAATGGCTCACCATGGGAGGGCTAAGGTGCAGAGCGTGTGTGCTATTTGCATGTCAGCTGACGATGGTTATCCATGCTCAGACTTTAAAGGTTGCAAAAGGGCAAAAATGGTGGTTGCAGCTTTTGTGGATTTTGACTCGTGAGACATCACTGAACTTTTGACCTTTCAATTTTATTTAATGTCACTTTACACACAAGTAATCACAGAACTAATTTCCAGCGGTACAGCAGGGCGGACACCCGGAGACATGACAGCGGGCGGCAGTTTCATGCTAGGGAGAGCAAAAAGCAGCACAAGTGAATATTAAGCGGGTCAACCCTTTTGAAAGGGGAAAACGCATGAATGAGACATTTGAGAATGTGAAGTGTAAAAAGAATCCCGCTCTGCTCATTGGGGGGTTTGATCTTTAACAGGAAAGTACTTGTCCTCAGGGAGATGCAGTGTGTTTCACTAAAAGTGCATGAAGCTGTCATACGGGAACACGATTAGAGAACGCCACCGAATAAATCATGGCACATAAAGTTGACTCATAAGGGACGATTTTCTTTAGAAAGAGAAAGCTTGCTATTTTGGGGAATGCATATCCTGGCATACCTTCATTTTTTTTCAGCCTGCAAACACGGAGGTTGGTGATTATCTTCAAAGGGAGAAAAAAAATTGCATTCACCCCAATGTAAAATCTGTCCTCTTTAGTGAATCACATGTGGATGTCTTTGTGCGTCATGCCCAGGCTGGCTGGGGCTTCCTCCGCCCGCCTGCCTCCCCTACTGAGAACATTGTGGACGGAGCGGGACACTCTCAGCAGAAGCTCCTTCAGTCCAGCTCGGTACTCCTTTCGGATCAGGCAGTACAGCACCGGGTTGAGGCAGCTGTTTGCGTGAGCCAAGCACACGGTCAGGGGGAAGGCGTACGCCTGGGTGTTGTAGAAGGCCTTGCTGAAGGGCACCAAGTCAAATTTGATCAGCACCCCCCACAGGGTGAGGGCCTGGTTGGGCAGCCAGCAGATGAAGAAGGACAGAACCACGATGGTGACAGAGCGGGTGACTTTGGAGCGCCGGCGGTGGCGTCCTCTCTCGTACTCCGACATCTCCGCGTCACTCCCGCTGGCCGCGGCGCCAACGACGCGCCGGCCCAGGATGAATCTCAGGAGCAGGAGGTAGCACGCGGAGATGACGATTAAGGGGACGACGAATCCCAGGAGGACCTTTTGTGTCTGATAGAGTCCGAGCAGGACTTGAGGATCCCAGTGGCCCGAGTCGGAGTCGGAGAAGCGCACCAGGCACAGCTCGTCGTCTGTAGACACCTGTGAACACACAAACAACAACAACTGCACAAGAGGTTTCAAAGCCAAAACGGAAAAGACGGCACCTCTAAATCAGGGGAGGGAGGAGGGGGGGCCTGAACTCGACAAACCTGGACTGTGGTGGAGTAGAACGTGTGAGGCAGCGTTGCCACCAGTGACACCAGCCAAATGGTCAAACTGGCCCATTTGGCCCGAGCAGTGGCCACCCGAGGGCTTCCCATCTTCAGAGAGGTGACCAGGGCGTGGTAGCGGGTCACGCTCATGGCGGTGAGGAAGAAGACGCTGGCGTACATGTTCAGGGTGGTGACCGAGCTCACGATCTTGCACATGACCCGGCCGAAGGGCCAGCGGAAGTCCAGCGCGGTGTCCACGGCCCAGAAGGGCAAGGTGAGGACAAACTGGAGGTCGGTCAGCGCCAGGCTCATCACGAAGCAGTCGATGGAGGAGGGGTGGTGGCCCCGGTTGAGGGAGCGGAGCAGGAACAGTGCCAAGAGGTTACCCACAAGCCCCAGAACACAGACCGCCAGGTAGACCAGAGCGATGACGACTCGCACCTGTCGAACACATGCAAGGTGGAAGTGATGGGTGGAAACGCCACCTTCCTTCCTTAAAGCACTCGCCTTTGACACGTTTAGGCAATTCATGCAAAACATTTCATTATTCAATTTTGTCTGTCTAACTGAGGGCTAAGCTGCACCTACTGCCAAGTTGGCGCTGTCCGCGTGCAGGTCCAGCGAGGACTCCTTGGAGAGGATGTGGAGCCAGCAGGTCAGGGACAGGTTCAGAGCCGCGAGATGAGACGCTGCTCCTGTGGCGCCGATGAGTTTGGAGAGTTCGTCCTCGTCCTCCTCTCCTCCGCACGCGTGTCCGGAGGCGTTGCTCTGCATGCTTCTGCGGAGGATGAGTAACAAGTTAGGGCAGGTGTCCACTCCCTTTCGCGGCTAACTTCCCAAATAAAAGCGCGCCCTTGTGGATGCACGAATCCCCATCGTTCGAAGCCGAGCAGAGCGTGCGCGAGCAGTTAAGGAACGGCGGGTTCCTTAAATGGATCACGGGGAAGGAAAGGTGATTGACGCGCGTCGGACTCAGCGGCCTCCGGGCTGAAGTGCGCCGCGATGCGTCGGCGGCTTCTCCCGGTGACACCGGTCGCATCCTGAGGCTTTTATAGTGGCTGCGTCGCTCCTCCGCCGCCCTCCAGCGCGCTGCTCGTGTGCGTAAAAGCGAGGCTTTAGTTTCACTGCGGGGAATTAAGCGCCACTCTCAACAAGTCTGGTTTTAAACTCGCAGGACGCCAGTTGCGTGTTTCCTTTTAACAGATGTTTTGTCTCCCGGTGAGAAACCACCAGGGTGCCACGGCTCGTGCGCATGGTGGGGAAGGTGATTTAGCAGTTCTGAATTGGCTTCGTTAATTGGATTGTTCTTGAATATCAGAAGCTCAGAAACACTGAAATACTTGTTTTCTGCTTTATTTAAATTGTCTTTCGATCTGCATGCTTTTGCTATTCCTTGTTTGTCAAATTCACCCTTTTGATGCAGCCAGTTTATCACCCAAAATTCCCCTTTTGTAGACATTGCACTGGAAAGGGCCATGAATTGTTGACGCCCATCCGAAGGAATGCAGAGGGAAGATAAATTGGATTCAGTCTTTGAGAGGGAAAGAGAGAGAGATGTGTGTGTCTTTCTGATTTACAACTCTAAAGGTCGTTTTCACCTAAATACCAATTTGGACAGCTGTGTGAGAGGGAAAAGGAGGGATCTTCTGAACCAGCAGGATTTGGTCTAATTAATCAAATGCCTTTCCTAAATCTTCATATGGGGTTCGCCAATTTTACACTCTCGTCGTGAATGATTCTAAAATGAGGCTTTGAGCCACCCAACCGGGTGGTTCAAAGCCTCATTCAACACAGTTTAGAATTCATTCTCATCCTTGTTTCTTTGATTTGGCTCCGCATGCCGTCAGGAACTAATTTAAAAGAAAACATCTGTTTGACAGTTTCCTTATAGGTTTTATCAATACCGAGATTAATGGAAATGCAGAAGTGTTTGGAGTCCGACTGATCTCTTTGAAGCTGCTACTTGACATTCTGCTGAAGCACTTGGAGATGTAATTGCATTCACTGCCTCTTTTTTTGTCTGTTGTTAAGATGAGGGTATAACTTAAGGGCATATAAAACGTTATTATTTCACATGCTTTTAAACTTATCTTGCAAGAATGAATGCAGGAATTCATTATCTTTTTCCCGTTCAGGTTGCAGCACTTCTTCTCTGACATGATGGATTATCTGATGTTCAGTTTCTAAGTGGATCTGTAAGGCTTCCTCTCGCGCTGACTCAAATCCCTGCTTAAAGCAGCCTGATCAATAAGCGTTCTCACATTATCGTTTGGGTTTTGTCAAACCGTATATTTTTCATTTTGAATCCCTCTCAAATGTGATCTCCTTGCCTTGTGGTCTGGTGTCAGGCACCTGAAGTATCTAATTGTGTTGTTTTGTTAGCCTTGCTTGTGGCCTGTGTGTTCAGTTAGTCCACCACTTTGTGTCAGGCTCAAATATCTCAACAACTATTGGATTGTTTGTCTTGAAATCTTGTACAGACATATTTCATAGTTCTTAGAGGATGAAGCTTACACTGACTACTGATAGCAGTAAAGGAAACCCCTTAACTTTTCATCAATCGCCATCAATTGATCAAAATTTCAATATTTCCAAGCTAATACTTTATTCAAAAGGTGAATCATGATGCATTACAGTCTGGAACGGAGATGAAGAAGATGAAGAAAGCGATGGATATTCTGGACAGAAAACATTATGTTGTGAAAATGATTATGTGCAGCAGCAGCAAACCAGAAAGGAAAATAACAGATATTTTTTTCAAAATAGAAATCCAACATTTTTTAATTTTGATTAATTAACATCTTCCGTGGAAGCAAAGCGTATTCTGACTATTCTGACAGTCTTCCAGCAGTTCTTGCTTATAAAGCTATATATATATATATATATATATATATTTTTTTTTTTTTTTTACATATTGCCTCATTATTTTTGGGATGAAAACCTCATCTAAAATTGACATGTGGCTTTACTGAAAGCAACAGATCCCTTCAGGGGCTTCCAAAAACCACTTGAGTCAGCATTTAAATTTTCTTGTGCTTTGTCAGCGTTTCAGACTAGTGAAACTAAGTGTTACAAACTGCACATTTTTTTAATAAACATTTTCTTAATATATACTTTAAAGGTAAATAGTAAAATACAGCAGTATATATACATTTGCGTTGTTTAGCAGATCATACACGTCTCCATCCTGCAGGCCCCGAGGCTGTTTTCCAAAGCAGCACAAGCAATGACACACGTTTGGATGACCTCCTCGCTGACCTCCACACTTCACTCAGTCTGCAGACAGAAGCACGTGTTGAAAAGCCACCAAATTGCTCATTTGGATGCCGCGTCTTTCCTCTCCCGTGATCCTGAGGGCGAGATGAAGGGAAGTCTAACACGTGGAGATATGTTCAGAGCCTCAAAGCCTCTGGAGACGGAGAGGAGAGGAACGGGACCGCCGTCTCGCACTTCATCCATCGACTGCAGGGCGCGGGACGGCACTGAGGGGGGGTGGAGAGGAGTGAGTGTACGTTTGTGTGTGTGTGTTATCAAAGAGAAAGTGTGTTTGTATCTACACACCTTTGGTATGTGTGTACTCCCCCTGGATGGATTGGCTGTAGGGGTCCGGCAGGAGATTTGAGGAAATGAGCAGGGAGAAAGACAGGAGCAAAATCTGGACATGAATAAAGAAAGCAGGAGAAGTTCAGACCAACTCCAGCTTCAGACCAAGAGAAAGTGGAATTTTTGACATAATCTACACATATTTTTGCACAAATTGTCGTCACAGCTATTGATTAAAACCTGAATGTTATTCACAGCAGTGAACCGTGGAGGCAGCGATTTACTGATTATACTGTATATATTATTCGGCTGTTGCAGATTACGCAGTCTAAGAAGATCCTCAGTGGTGTGAACCCATGTGAAGTTGTGTTCCATCCCTCACCAGGAGGCAGGTCCCTCTGTGCGTTGTTTTGCTGGAGCTGTGAGGAAGGAGAGCCTGGAGCCGGCTCAGCTGCTCCAGTAGATCACTGCGATGCAAAAGCAGACAGGAGGGCAGACGTTGTTCAATATGTTACTCGAGGCACCATTGTTCACGGGCAACTAAAGGTGGCGGAGAAGCAGAGGAGCACGTTCTCTGGCGCCGTTTTGTTTCAATTCAATTCAAAGTCTCCTCAGGCCTGATTTTAAGTCATTTAAAAGTTGTCTTAACTGGGTTGTCAGCCTTTGGTTAGGGGGGGTCCAGGGACGGACTACAGATCAATAAACACTATCAGACGGATGGTGACAAATAGTAATTGGTAAAAATGTAGAAAAGAGAGGACAAGACTTGAGAATGGCACACGACTCATACAAACAATGTAACCATGATGTCATTGCTGACTGTTTGCCTGAAACGTTCTGTTTCAGATTCAGTCTTTCAGCAGCATATTATCTATGGAACCGTCATATGTAGATTTTAGCTTTGACATTTAATATAAAATATATATATATATAAAAAGTCCACACGAGTCTGTGCCATCAACCAAACCATGGAGCTAACAAAAGTCTCATTATTAAGCTACAGATGGCAGAATATTCAAACAAGAATGCCATGTTCGTAGCTGTTCCAAATCCGTATGAATGTATTGTTTTTGAGTCTGTCTTCCAGTTGCTGCACTCTGCACAAGGAACTGGAAGATGTCATTTTGGGAAAAATTGCGATGGGCAACCCGTCTCTCGCCCGATGTTAACTGGGATTAACTCCAGCAGCGACCCCGTGTGAAGGACAAGCGGCTTTGAAGATGGATGGATGGATGCCGATGAGCGTTTAGCTCTCTACTTGAAAAACCCAATTGAAAACAACAAGAAAGATCATTACGAATGAAAACCACTGTCAATTGCATTGGCCGTTGGCTCATTTGATGACTCACTGGTTTGCCTCCTCCAGCTGCTGGATCTTTCTCTGCAGCTTGAGGTTGTGAGCTCCGCATGCAGACATCCTACAGAGAGAGACACAGAGGAGAAAGAGATGAGATTAGATCAAATAAGATAATCATTTATTAGTCCTGCAGGGGGGAAATGACCATGCAGCCTTTTAAGGCAGCGTAGAGTAAAGTGCAAGAAAGACACAGTACAAAAGAAACAAGCTCAAAACAAGTATTATAGAAAAGTAATAAGCAATAAAGAACAGTTATAGAAAAAATAAAGAATGCACAATAACTGAAGTATCATACAGTATATAAAGAGAGAACAGCTGTTATTGCACAGTGTATTGGGGTAGACTGGGAGCAGACACTCCGGCTGCTTCCCCCGGTGTGTGGAGGAGCTGTAAAGAGCAGCCAGAGTGTCCTGCATGAGGTGGGAGGGGTTGTCCATCAGGGGCGATAGCTTCATCGTCCTCCTGTCTCCCACCGCCGTATCCACCGGGTAAATATAGTTAGGAACATTAGGAGATAAGGGTGTCATATATCACCGTGATATGGTGTTGTTTTGTGTCTCCTTTGTTTCTCTCTCTTTCTCTGCCAATACCCGTTGGCTGAGGGTTATCTTATCATTCTGTCATTCAGTGAATCTACTGCCCCCCCCCCCCCCCCCCCCTCCCTCCCTCCTCGCCCTCCTTCTTCGGCTGGGCCTCATTTCTCTGGTTCCCTGTGAGTCACGCTCATTATGGCCGTAGGACCGAGCTGAAACGTGACTGATAATGGCACCACGCTGGTGCGCTCTGCTTGCAGGTGAGGCGTTTACCAAGGAATGATGACTCTGCTCTCTGGAAGTGATAATATATCATAATAAAAACTTTTGCTATACAAAGGCAAGAGAGCTTGTGCTCAAATTAGATGTTGATATCCCACAGATATTTAAAGTTTCTATTTGGTCAGTTTTGCTTTCAGCCTAAAAGTTCTACCGCTCTGCATGGTTTACCAGCTGTACTCATCGTGCTCTCATACTACTCATTTAATTCCATCTAAATACCCTGATTGAAAACATTATTGGTTGAAGAAAATCTGCATTTTTGTGTTAGATCCAAATTTATTTTCAAATGTTAATTATTAAACATATCAGTTGAAATCTACAGGATCCATATATTATTTAAATACTTTGAGCTTTTGAAGGGAATTACTTCTGCAATCGTTACCTTTGGGTACAGTTTGGTTTAGAGTTAAAGAAATACCACATACATACTTAGTTTGCTTAGTTTGTATGTGCTTTATGCTTGATTTATTTATTTTATCAATGCAAGTTATTTAAAAATAAAAACTTGGTAGACAAAGAACAAGCTTTTAAGAAGTCTGCTTCCTCAGCAATGACATAGCAAAGTGGACTTTTTGTCTGAGCGAGGATGCTGAGATGCTCCTACCTTCCCTCCAAACTGTCAACGTATTCCCTCTTCTTCTTGCGACTTTCTTGAGCCGAGTGCTTGTTGCGGATTTTCCGCCGGATCTTCTTCAAAAGCCTTTCTTCAAACTTGTCGGGGTGATCAAACACATCGGCACATGGGGACAGGAGAGAAGGGAGCAAGTGAGGGGCGGGTATCCACATTTACATGCTGATGTATGCACGTGTGTGCCACAGGGAGGGAGCGATGTGGATGCTTTCTGCCCGACACACTGTACGTGTGAGTGTGCATCTTGCCCGTGTACCTTGGTCAGGGGCAGTTTGCTGGGTAAGTTCACCCCTTCTTTAACCAGGAGCTTCTTCTCATCCTCATTGAGGACAAGCTCCCCTGGAGAATACTGGGCAATTCGCTGCGTCTGTAAAACAGATGGACGGAATAATCCAGTAAGAGTTGTTTGTTTTTGAGCAAAGGGGGTCGCTTTTGCTCTCAGATAAAGGGTAACCTTCAAAAATGTACAGTTCATATTTTATTCATTCCGAATAACTTCTTTGTATTTATTGGCACTGACGGTTAGAGAGTTTGAAAAGAGAGTCAACTGAAGGGAATTTACATTTGACAGGAATATCCAGTCTTCTGTCCTTACTTTCTGTCCCGGACTGGAGAGCAGCAGGTCCTTCACTGTGAGAGTTTGAGTGGACGTTTGACTGGTAGTCTGGTAGTGGACGATGCCAAAAGGCTCTTGGAGGTCATCGGACTCCCAGCCTGCAGATTGCCAGTAAATTGCAGCAAAGTGCCCTCATTTCCCATTCAAAGAAAACCCATCATACTTAAATGAAACCTGTTAGACTCCGGCACCCAGCTGTTCTTCTACAAAACACTTAACAGAATATATGTCTCACTTTTCCATAATCTTTTCCATCTTTGTATTGGTGCAGATTTGGATTATTCCTTCAAATTTAAGTATTTTGGCACTCAGAGGTCAACAATCATCAATCTGAAACGGGACCAATATCCAAAAAGCCATAAAAAGATCATCCTTAACTGTTGAATCAGACCTTCTATCCTTTGTACTCATAAATGGGAAAACCAAATGATTTCCTCTCCCTCAACTGTGAAAAGGCTCATCTTAACAATCTCTAGCTGATAGTATCTTTTCACCGCTGGCGTGAAAGTATTTCACATGATTTTCCTGACCTAGATCAATTGAAACGTCAGATGTTCCTTCACGCGGCGGCGAGTGGCTCTCCGGAGGTTGAGGTCGAGGGAAAGACTGCGTGTCAAAGGCGGGAAGCGCTGAGCAGACGGGTGGGCGGAGCCTCTCTCTGGGGCCCGCGGGCGCGTCCTCGTTGATGCCGCTGTCAGTGGTGCAGGGGGACCACATGGAGGACGCCGAGGCAGAGGAGGAGTCGCTCCCACCCAGCAGGGCGTCCAGGAAGTCAACGACAGCACTTCCTCCGGGGCTCAGGGCCTGAGGTGGAGGCGGAGGGTATGTGAGCCTTATCATGACAACACCTGAGCCTCGCCGAGAATACAGATCGCACTCAGATTTGCATATTGAGATGCGTGGTTCTGATCACGTCGTCCCAACCCAGGTGCACGGGACTAAGCTGTGCAGAACTGCGGCTGCACTCACTTCATGAATTGTGATGGTACATGCTGGGTTGCTGTGGCAACCGGCGGTTTCCTCCGGGTTCCTGATCAGGAGGTCAATAAAGTCCATTCCACCATGCACCTGAAACGAAGAACTGCTCTGAGCGTCGGGTTTCAAGTGGAGACGATTATCGGTTTCTTGAAGCACAAGCTGTGTAGCCACCGCGTCAAACCTACTGCTTGTTTTTAAACTGTATGAAGAAAATCTTCCTCGAATTAATACAAATGTAACCTTCTCTCAATTCAGTTCAAAAACATTTATTTTGTATGGCCCAAAATCACAAATGTGCCTCGTGGGCTTTACAATCCGCGCACATGCAACATGTCCCGGGACCTTTACCTCGACACAGGAACAACCACCCAAGAGGTGCAATGGAGGTCATGCATTCTGTGACCTGCTAACAAATGTGGCTTACCTTGTCTGTATTCACCGTCATAATTCCAACATCAAATAAGCAGCTGATGAAGTTAGTGTGAAACTACCCAGCGGGAATAAAACAGAATGTCAGATGAATACGTTCCTCTCCGTGGCCTCGGTGTCTGTGAGGAATGCCTCTCGGTCTGTTGAAAGGGACGGCGTCGACAGGCCATATCACACAAAGGTATTCCTCGAACCCAGCTCATCACGTCCAATCACGCCTTTGGCAGACAGCTGAGCCAATGGGTGCGTGAATAAGCCTTGATGAACTACTCACAGGGACCCACAGGTAACCTGCAGTGACCTTTGACGTCAACGTGATAAGGATATGATTCCCTGTGTGGTTTCACGTTCATGTGTTGTTGGCAGAAGTCGCAGGGAGTCACGCTTTTGACTTAATCTGCCAATTCCAGTGGAAAGTTTCAATGTATTTGATAAGATCACTCAGGGGGTTACAGAGAACACATTTCTTTATAAAACTAACTCAATCTAAATTCAATTGAGGGGTTTCCATCTATTCCTAAAGTTGAACAAGGACTATTTATTTCTGCTTTTCTACACCAGAACAACCTCACTGTTGCTTATCTTTATTGCTATAATTGGTGGCATCTGTTTCGTACTATTTTGAAGCGTAAACACCATAAAGCCAATGAATTGCACAACATGTCCCCCAGGCAGTCACACAATCACAGGGCGGAAGATATTATTTCATTTTCAGTTATTACAGTTATCTTCAGTATGGAAAACGTACAATCAATAGTTTGTCCTCTGGTTGCCAGAACAATCAACACATCGTTCTAGAAACGTTCCCTTGACTTCACAGGCCTCACGAATCTTTTGACATTTTATCAATGAAAATAAATTCACCTGCATGAACCCAATGCCATCAACATTCATAAGGCACTGGCCTCAGGTATATTTGATGCACTAAATGACATATTTCTATTACAGAGAGCCAACGATTATCAGTACTGGAATGAGTGTAACGGAGCTCTGCTATCTTTATTGTTGTTCTTTGATTAGAGAGTTTCAAAGTACATGCAGATATGATCTAACCTGACATGTTTAGCACATCGCTGGATATCAATAATAATGCAGCTCAGTACAGATAACACAGATTGCTGTGTTATTGCAGATTGCTGATGACATCATAATGCAAATATATATTACCGTGTCAATTTGGATGCACGTGACTGAGGGTCAAGACCAGTTTCATCCACTCATGGGTGTAGCTGAGATAGAAGGATGCATATTCAACATTTCTGATTTACCAAATGATAAGAAATATGATGTCATGGTCCAGCTGCTGAGATGAATCCACAGTGACCTGTACTTCTCAGGTACTGAGCTCCAAGAACTAAGACTCACGTTCAGCTTGGGAAAAAGAAGATTAAACACACCTCATGTCAGCTGAGCACGTTTTAATCATTTCTATCATATCTTAAACACAAGATAAGTGCCTCCCTCTCCAGAAGGTTCTCTTTAACTTACAAGCAACAAGTGACTTCTAAGAATGAAGGGGTAACAATCTATCAGTGGTTTTGTTCACATATATGCCAGGCCTATATTATTAGAGTTAAAAAAACAAAAAATTAGCCAATATTTAGATTATGCCTGTTTAGAGGTGAAATATATTACATGACATAGATTTGATCATTTCATTCTACCATTTGAATAGATATGTATTCATTGTATTCTAAGATAAATATCCTACTGGAGGAAGCTTGAGTGACGCCGGCGGTTCATAAAAAGGCATTATGTACTGGCATAAAACAGGCACTATTTTTAAACCAAAGTGGTGGGTGCTCATCTCCTTGAATGACTGCACACCTGGCAGCAGGCTGCACTGTCGGTCGGTCGCTGGAGGAAACATAACACAGTGCCACGAAAATTAAATGATTAGGGAAATAATTGTTTTTTGGTGTCATTAGAGATTTTGTTATCCAGCCTCCCTTGAGTTCATTATGATTGTGGAGATGAATTGTTTTTATACAGTCTTTTATTTTTTACCTTTAACTCTAGATTTAGTTTACGCGTTCTACCAAATGGAATCCTTACAGTTACAAATGTATTCTCGATTAGATCACTCACAGGATTACATGCAAAATGAATGAAAATTAATAAAAAATGAATTTAGCTTGTGTATTCTTCTCCAGCATAGGCTCTGTTATTTTATCTTCGTGTTAAACCGTTTGGATTATGTACCACTACTGTACTACTGTAGCAAATATTGTAAGAGCATCTGGATGAACATCCATTTATTGTGCATCGTTTTTTGACTGTTGAAAGGATCACGTCCTGAAAATGTTTCCGAAGATGCTTTGCCCTGCTCTGCCCTCAGCTGGTGGAAGACTGCTACACTTCCTGAAACAGGACAGCCTTTGCTTTGATAAGCAGAGGATCCATATTCTCTGAAGAGAAAAGCTGCGTACCCTCTATGTGTACATACTCAACTCAAAGGTGCTCGACCTTCCTTTACTACCTTCACCAACAAAATGTCATCAAAATAAACACATGTAAACAGGATGTCCACTTTGATTTAATCACATTAAAGTAATCTAAAGCAGAATATGAAATCTTTGTGACAAAGGAAGTTTTCAGTTTTTAAAAAGAGATTTAAGAGTGTAATTGAAAATCTCCTACAAAAAAGATGGGATGGGAATGGAAAAAGCAGGGTGACATTTAACAGCAGCTAAGCTCACTCCCTTTTTAGCTTTAAATGTGACTTTGCCTTATCGGTTTGCACCATGATTCAAAACAATAAAACAAGATAAAAACATATATAAAATATAAATAAATAAAAAAACAAATATTTTTTTAAGCATTATCTCTAACCGGACTCTGCGGAAGCGGCGCCCCCTGCAGGCGGAGTCTGCGCGTTGAACGCGACAGCTCGTCCGCAGCAGCAACAGCAGCGTCCCTCCTCCTGTCTCCACCGGGACCGCCTGTCCTCTGAGGCAGTGTGTCGCAGCCCTGCACAGTCACAGAGACCAAACACCCGGAGACAAAATGGTGAGTCGAGACGGGGCTGCTGTTTACGTGCTCTATTATTTGTCGCATGACTGTGATGTAGTTTTAGTTTTTAAGAGCTCTCGGTGCAATGCAGCCTGACGGGTGCGCGCGCGTGTGTGTGTGTGTGTGTGTGTGTGTGTGTGCGTGTGTGTGTGTGTGTGTGTGTGTGTGTGTGTGTGTGTGTGTGTGTGTGTGTGTGTGTGTGTGTGTGTGTGTGAAACAGGATGTTATGGGATCATGTAGAGGCTCTGCGTGCGACATACGCACTAGCAGCACCGATAAAGGCAGCAGGGCCTTCGCTCACCGATCTGCTCCAAGCAAAGCCTTTAATACCAAGCTGCTGCTGTAGCATCAATGCACACATCACACAAGTGCAGAAAGTTGGCACATGCTAACATGTTGGTTGTGCGTGTGTGTGTTTTTTCACATTGATTCTATTAAAAAAACATAGCTCATGCAATACATAATATATGATTGCATGTAATACATAATATATTATTGTATATAATACGTCACCGACAGCGAGAGCTGCAGTGGATTTTGTTTCTCGATGGTGGATGGTGATTTATAAAGGCCTATAATGGGTTATTATGTGTCTCAGTGAATGCCTGGACACTCCGAACTTTCTATCTCTATCCCCGTTATGTGGACAGAAGGACGTTAACGTGCTAGACGTTGTGTTAAATAGTGCTGCTTGTCTTTTCGTATTAAATAAATTCATGATACTGAGGCTCAGATAGATGTGATTTTCAAAAAACATTTCTCAAAAAGGCTTCATCGCAAATAATACCTCAGTCTTTGTTTAGTTTCTTAATATATGCATACATACATTTTACATCATCACATCATCAAATTGTATAATTTCTACATCAAGCCTCACTTGTTGTATTTCTGATGTCAGAGGATTGCACATGAGCAACACATATTGCTTGAGCTAAGGATCATTTGAGGGGAACCCAAGCTATATAATGAAGACATGCTGTCCCCTCGTGACACGGTGAGCTGCAGCACGGTGACTCAGCCGCTCCTGGTGTGTTGTTTGATTCGGAACAGGAAGGTAAAGTATTTGTGCAGTGCCGACATTCCTTCTCGCAGCCGGGCTGATGGATTCAGTTTCAAGTTGTCTTCTTTTTATAACTTCGCTTGGGCCGGCTGCAGGGATCTGGCACTGGACGTGAATAACTACTACACGATGAATAACATGAGCCTCTCCCGGATGTGAATGGATGAATGTAACACCCCAGACTTAACCCTCCACCAGGTGAACTTCACTGTGGATCAGATCCGGGCCATCATGGACAAGAAGTCCAACATCAGGAACATTTCCGTGATTGCCCACGTGGACCATGGGAAGTCCACTCTGACGGACTCGCTGGTGTCCAAGGCGGGCATCATTGCCTCGTCCCGCGCCGGGGAGACGCGCTTCACAGACACTCGCAAGGACGAGCAGGAGCGCTGCATCACCATCAAATCAACGTATGTGAGAAGTGGGTTGAGAAACAGCTCCGTTGTTTTTCGGTGCCACCTATTAAAAGTTGTAAAACTAGCATGTAGTTCTCTAATACAGCAAATATCCATAATAAAAATCATTTTACTTTCAAAATATCAGCTTATCATTACTATCCAAGCATGACTTTGTAACGATAGAACATTTCTTTTACTTCCTTTATGTAAATTTCTCAAATATGTCTGGGGGACATTTTCCAAAATCTAAAAAAATTGTAAATGTCCATCATTCCAGTACTGAGATGACTCAGTTTGGAAACTCTTTCGGTTGTATGTAGTTTTGGTCTTTTATTTTAATGAGCAGTGGCAGCAGGTATAGTGAGCGTGTACCAGCCTGTCCCTGTCCCCTCTGCCGTGCAGCGCCATCTCTTTGTACTACGAGCTTGGAGATTACGACCTGGCGTTTATCAAGCACAACAACGACGGAAACGGCTTCCTCATCAACCTGATCGATTCTCCCGGTCACGTCGACTTCTCCTCTGAGGTCACTGCCGCCCTCAGGGTGACGGACGGCGCCCTGGTAGTGGTGGACTGTGTCTCAGGTGACCACAACGCCCTCGCCACGTCCTCCTACACACCGCCCCACCCCCCCCCCCCCTCCCCCCCGAGGGCTCACCTGTTTCTGCCCTCTCGACAGGTGTGTGTGTGCAGACGGAGACCGTGCTGCGGCAGGCGATCGCTGAGCGCATCAAGCCGGTCCTGATGATGAACAAGATGGACCGGGCGCTGCTTGAGCTGCAGCTGGAGCCGGAGGAGCTCTTCCAGACTTTTCAACGCATCGTGGAGAATGTCAACGTGATTATCTCCACTTATGGAGAGGATGAGGGGGGGCCCATGGGGAACATCATGGTGAGGCAGATGCACAAGCACAACTCAGAGACAAAAATGTGCTAAAATAGACCGCTGAACGCTTCTTCTTCCTCAGATCGATCCTGTTGTTGGTACTGTTGGGTTTGGGTCAGGCCTCCACGGCTGGGCTTTCACCTTGAAGCAGTTTGCCGAGATGTATGTGGCAAAGTTCACTTCCAAAGGAGATGCTCAACTGGGACCAGCAGCGAGGTGTAAGAAAGTGGAGGACATGATGAAGAAACTGTGGGGCGATAGGTAAACATGATGTCCAGACAGAAACGTGCTTCACATAGTAACTTGACCCCGAGGCTGACAGGCAGCATTTGACTGCTCTCTGTAGTTGAAAGTTTCCTGTTGTGTCTCAGAGGTGTGCTCGGTTGCACCTGAGACCAAACCCACAACAGTGATACACGGCGCACAAACCACACACTCTTTTACATCACAAGAGGTAAACCCCTCAGAGGTCAACAGCACTTTGATATTCAGCTGATGTTAAGTCGCTCTTTACATTTCTCTTACATACACTAAGGCATTTTCACAATAATGGCACATGTAGCGCAATTAAAACAAGATTATTAGCTAGATGTCAATCATCTGAGAGTCATGATGTTGTCTGATAATTTATATACAGATATTTTGATCCAAATGCCGGGAAGTTCAGTAAGACTGCCACCGGTCCTGATGGCCAGAAACTTCCCCGCACCTTCAGCCAGCTCGTTTTGGATCCCATCTTTAAGGTGAATGGAAAGAAAAATAAGTGACATAAACTCACACAAAAAATATGTTTACAATGTCAGGTCTTCATTTTTCTAATGACCTTCACACGTCTCTGTGTTATTCAAAATGGATTTAAAACACCAAAGGGCTTAAAAACGCGTAGGACACTAAGATGAAGAGGCTGAAAGCAACACATTATTCACAGTATTCATTCCCAGAGACACATACAAGTGGACACATTTGGACACAAGCTTTTAAAACAAAGTTGAGGGTCATTTTAAGGCGATGACTTGGATTCTCACTGTTTAGGTTTTTGACGCCATCATGAGTTTCAAGAAGGACGAGACAGCCAAACTAATCATGAAGCTGGATGTCAAACTGGACTCCGAGGACAAGGAGAAGGAGGGGAAGCCCCTGCTGAAGGCTGTGATGCGCCGCTGGCTACCTGCTGGGGAGGCCTTGCTCCAGATGATCACCATCCACCTGCCCTCCCCCGTCACGGCACAGAAGTACCGCTGCGAGCTGCTCTACGAAGGGCCGGGAGACGACGAGGCCGCCATGGGTCGGTTTGACATTTTAACCACACCTCTGCACCCCGATATAAAGGGTTTTGATCATTTCGTTCCAGAGAATGCTGACTTAAATTGTAGGCTGTATTTGAGCTTTATCACATTACTTGACTATTACTATCTCTTCTGCCCTCTCAGGTATTAAGAACTGTGATCCCAAAGCTCCTCTGATGATGTACATTTCCAAAATGGTCCCGACCACCGACAAAGGTCGTTTCTATGCATTTGGTCGGGTATTCTCCGGCTGTGTGTCAACTGGTCTGAAAGTGCGCATCATGGGGCCAAACTTCACCCCTGGCAAAAAGGAGGACCTTTACGTCAAACCCATCCAGAGGTGAGCATGTTGAAAATAAAAACACTACGTCGAGGCCTGAAATGGTAGAAAAGCAATGAAAATGGGATCCGAAAGACCTCAAATTTTGCTTGTTTTTCTTTCCTTTCGCCCAGAACCATTCTGATGATGGGCCGGTACGTGGAGCCCATAGAAGATGTCCCCTGTGGCAACATCGTGGGTCTTGTTGGAGTGGACCAGTTCCTGATTAAGACCGGGACTATCACCACCTTTGAACAGGTAGCAAATTGCTTCCCGCTTTACACAGAATACTGGTGCACCACACGATGGATCATTAGTTGTTGCTTGCTGTCGCAATCATTCTTTCCGTTTCGACCACCCTTTTGTCATGGTGGCTCTGGCTCCGCCCGCAGGCCCACAACATGCGGGTGATGAAGTTCAGCGTGAGCCCTGTGGTCAGAGTCGCTGTGGAGGCCAAGAACCCCGCCGACCTACCCAAGCTGGTGGAGGGCCTGAAGCGTCTGGCCAAGTCTGACCCCATGGTGCAGTGCATCATCGAGGAGTCCGGCGAGCACATCATCGCTGGAGCCGGAGAGCTACATCTGGAGATCTGCCTGAAGGACCTGGAGGAAGACCACGCCGGCATTCCACTGAAGGTGAGACGAGGAGCGCCGAGATTTTGCCAAAAGCGGTTTACGTAGCAGAGGGAATCTGTGTCCGAAGTAACATCTGACCAGAGACAGTCCTGCATGACGGTACAGGTAGGAAAATGCGGTTTGCGGCTGTCTTTGTTTTCCCGCATACTCCCAGTTCCTTCATCTCGTTCCAGAAATCAGACCCCGTCGTGGCCTACAGGGAGACAGTCATGGAAGAATCAGATCAGATGTGTCTGTCCAAGTCCCCCAACAAGCACAATCGTCTCTTCATGAAGTCCCGCCCTTTCCCCGACGGCCTGGCGGAAGACATCGAAAAGGGGGATGTCAGCCATCGGCAGGAGCTCAAGGCCCGTGCACGTTTTCTCTCCGACAAGTACGAGTGGGAGGTGACGGAGGCCAGGAAGATCTGGTGCTTTGGTCCGGACGGAAGCGGGGCCAACCTGCTGATAGACATGACGAAGGGGGTTCAGTACCTCAACGAGATAAAGGACAGCGTTGTGGCTGGTTTCCAGTGGGCGACTAAAGAGGTGGGCAGAAGTTTACTTTGACCGCTTGTACGCGGTAAAAGCGCGTGCATCGGGTTACTAAGGCAACCGTCTCTTGTCATTGTCGCGCAGGGCGCTCTGTGCGAGGAGAACATGCGCGCCATTCGCTTCGACATTTATGACGTGACACTGCACGCGGACGCCATCCACCGCGGGGGAGGACAGATCATTCCCACGGCGCGCAGGGTCCTGTACGCCTGCCAGCTCACTGCTCAGCCACGACTCATGGAGCCTATATACCTGGTGGAGATACAGGCGCGTATGGAGGCGGACAGCAGCCCAAATGAACCCCCAATGATAACAATGTGACAATGGTGCAATTTGAAATGGCCTCTAATCGGTTTGGTTGATCCGCTTCTTGCTCGTGCAGTGCCCGGAGCAGGTGGTCGGCGGGATCTACGGCGTGCTGAACAGGAAACGAGGCCACGTTTTTGAAGAATCCCAAGTGATTGGCACTCCCATGTTTGTGGTGAAAGCCTACCTGCCTGTCAACGAGTCCTTTGGTGAGTTTGTGTTTTGTATGACATACATAACTCCAACTACACTCTCAGTAGTTGCTGTTTGATGCAACCAAATGTTTACTTAAACAATTGATTGGTTGACTTGTTATTGACTTGTTACTAGTTATTTCTTTATTAATGGCAGGGAAGAGTACAGCAGTATTTAAAACTAAATAAATCTGTATTTATGGCCTGCAGGGTTCACGGCTGACCTGCGCAGCAACACCGGAGGCCAGGCCTTTCCTCAGTGTGTGTTTGACCACTGGCAGATTCTCCAGGGAGACCCCAGCGACCCCACCACCAGAACCTTCCAGATAGTCGCTGAAATTAGGAAACGCAAAGGTCTGAAGGAGGGCCTTCCCGCCCTCGACAACTACTTGGACAAACTGTAGACACTGAGCTCGGATTATGAAACACCAAATCAAGCTCTAAACCCAAACCCGTGGGCACTTTAAAGTTCTTTGCACAGGCTTACAGATACGTTGCACAGGTTGTTTTTGTCTTTGAGTCCGGAGCAGAAACAAAGCTTTTAGCTTCTGTTGTAGGCCAGCGGAAGCAATGATGCATTTTTTCATTTCACAGCTACAGTACACCAAGTGCCTAGGGCGAGGGTATACGGGAACAATTGGATAGCAGTTGTATTCCTTGTTTCTTCTAATCCATCACACCCCCCTCCCTTTCCCCCCATCTACCAGGAAGGGCCTGTACAGTGCACTGTGATACTGCTGCAATAATGCATATTTAAAGGAATCGTGGCCAGATTAAACCACGGAAACCACAATAAAGTGTTACAGAAATCTAACTCCCTTGATTGGGTATTTGTTGAGTGGACAGAATTGATGAAAACTGTTGGACTAAAGGGAATACATTTTGGGGAATTATTTATTTTGCTTTTGTCAGAAGATCAACAGCTTCCTCACTATTATTAATAAAGAATGAAAAATGTATTAGAAGTCACCAAACAACCCCGCGTCAGTTAGTGGGCCTTAGATGTGCTGGTACGTGACGTACAGAGCCGGTCTGCTCCCATGTCTCTAGATTCTATGCTAAAATAAGGTTGATGGTTTAGTTTAGGCTTTTATTTAGCAATAATTTTGAATAAACTCCTGATTCTGTTACTCCTGAGATTGGTTTTTATCCAAAAACACAAGCAACAAAATATCTTTCTTCACGCTTTAATCAATAGTTTTTTCAAGTTACATATATAATGTTAATAAATGACACTTTAATATACAACCCTTTAATTGCCACACCAAGAGGGTAAGCTCTTCCGTCCACACTTTTTAAAACAAAGCTAAAAAGAAACTTATTTTAAGAGTTAGTGTGCATCTATAGAACAACCAAATGAACATATGCAAGGCCGAGAAGTGCAAGGTATCTTGGGAATAGGCAACTACCAAGCAAGAACACAAGATATCACAGATTGTACTTTATGTAGAAACCCCACAACTGCTTAACATTATCATGTTGTCAAGATGAATATGAAGTTTGGTTCAAGGAGTTTATAAAGACTATGAGGTCTACTGTTCTATGGAAGTTACAGCTGATATGGAATTGAGTGAAACACACTCAATTGTACTGAACGGGGATGAGGATCTTGTCTTGGCAGATCTGTACATTCATACAGTTTGCGACTCCGTTGAACGAATTATGTGGAGCACAGGAAGGAGAATTGTACAGTTTAAGTAGAATTCAGTTTCAAGCTTCATGCCGTTAATCCACAGCAGTGACATCGATAGGGTGAATAATGTTGAGAGGCCCCTCTCGCCCCCTTTTCCTCCCTCGTGGAGTCGGTAACAGTCATTTCTGTTGCAGAGGCTGGCATCATTACAACACAAAGGGGGACGACAGAAGGTGCTGATAAAGAGGCAGCATCTCAAATGACAAGCTACGCCCCATGTAGTGACCTACATTGCTTTAGGGCCATTTGTCTTCCCATGTGGCAAACTGTAGTGCACTACATGGGGGGAACAATATGACGTCTGAAAGATTAGTCCCCAGAAACGGCTGCTGAGGTGTGGCGCCGCGCTGGTGTCAGGTTGTCACATTTGATGGAGGATCGTTACTATGTCAGAGGTGACTATGTGTAGAAGATGACCTCGGGAATCTGTCCGTCCTCAACAGAAGTGCCGTTGTTGTTGCCCGCTGCGTAGCAGAAAGTGAAACACGTCTTTGTGCCGGTGGATGACGACTCGTGTGTTACCTTTCGCATTCCCTTGGTCCCATAATGAGAGTCCGGGCCCTGCGAGACAGACAGACGGAGAGGTTGAATAAACTGGTAAAGCAAACGCTGCCAAGTGCCAGTACCAAGTTCACAATGGGGGCAAAGAAACTATAGCTGAAAAACGCAAAGTCAATTGATTTATTACTCAATCAACAGATTTAGTCAACGGCCTCAGTTTTTTGTGTCTTTCATGAGGGTACATTTATATTTTTAGATGTGTGCACTGTTCAAGCGAAAATAGCCACTTAAAAATTGAGCCAAACTTTGATAACCATTTCTCACTAGCTCTGAATATTTAACAGACCAAACAAAGAGGGTAAATAATCACGAGCCTTTTCCAAAATGAAATGCACTCCTAAAAAGCAAACTGCTTCAAGTGTACTTGGTAAGATCAGCGACACGTCACAGACCTTGAGTGTAGCACAGGCAGTGTAGTTGACGTTGGGTAAAATCTCCACCGGTTCTTTGAACATGACTCTGAAGGTGTTGGCTGATCCATCACAGCTGAAGCCGGTGTCATTCTGACCCAGCACCGTGTTGCTGTCTGTGTGAATGATCTGCACCGAGAAGAAAACAGACACAAACGTCCCCAATACGTTATACGACATTCCGACAGTACAGAGAAACCAAACAAATGTCCGGAAGGGCTCGGGGTGCACACCTGTATGTTAACTTGGTAGTCTGTGGGTCCGTGTATGGAGCCGTAGAGACCGAACCCAACCACAAATATCCGTCTGTTCACTGAGAACCTGAGAGGGAAACACATCAAGAGGGTTTGATAGCGAACTGCGTGGACATGCATGTCCAATGGATCACTAAACTCATGGGTATTTTTAGTTCATAAAACAACAAACAAATGAACAAATTCACAGATTGCATTGAATTAATATAACCTCACTAACTTAAACGTAAAAAGCACAATCATTTTCAGAATTCTCTGCTCCAAACTCACCGTATGCGGTCGCTCGTCCCGCTGTAGCCCCAGCGACTCTCCACCTGGCCAAAGCGCGTGATGCTGCACTCCTTCCCGCGGAGACAGCAGCGAGGCCGATCGATGAATTCAACGCGAGGCTTCGGGTTCACGGTGAAGTGAAGGAAGAGACTCACCACCTCTCTGTCGGTCAGAATACTGGACTGGGCTGGACCTGTCGGGGCGATGGCAAGACCCGGGGAGAACCATCACGCAAAGGCTGTGCGGGTGTTTTAGCACATCGGTAAAAGCCAGGGTTTTGTGGCGTTTCTGCTCACCTGCAGCAAACTCCTCAATGGTCATTAGAGGGAAGCGGATGAGCGTGAGCGCTTTGCCCAGCACTTTGCGTTTGTTCTCGGGCGTGGGCTGCAGCTGCTGCCTGTGAGTCTCCGCGTCGGCCCAGCGCACCGCAGCAACAAATAAACGCACCTCCCTCACCCCGAGAGTATCCCTCTCCAAAACTGCCACCAAGGTATCTAGCAGAGAAAAACACTCAATGGTCAGTTTGTTTGCTTATCTGAAATTTAACACGGGACAATAATGACGCTGACAAAGGGGCGTTACCCAAATCTATGTCCGTAAAGCCTTCAGCGGCGAGAGCATCTCCAGTGTTCTTATCAATGTTCTCGAGACAAAGGCTGGCAAGCTGCGGCTCATCAAACAACCGAGCCTTAAACGACAAATTAAAAAAAAAAAAAAACACATTTAACATAAAGTCACATTTAAGAGCCGTCCTCCATTCATTGCTGTGGGAAGCTGACCTGCGTGAGCAGCATGAAGGCGTTGTCTGCTCTCAGGTTCTTCTTGAGGAACTCCACGCAGTGCGCCTCCAGGGCTGGCACTGCATACTTTTTAGCTGTATATAGCGTGGTCATCACCGTCTCCGGCCCAATCTGGACTTCATCAGAGTAGAGAAACCTGCAATAGGTACACATGTGGTATCAGACAATGCTGTATTTTTTTGCAGTATGCTTGATTAATTCCAAGCGTTGAATACGTTGACAAATAAATATAATTGCATGTTGCGTTGTCGGACCGTAATTTCCGCGATGCTGTCACGACAAAGAAACAAAACAAAACAGAACACGCCCACATTCAGAGCACCGACATGACCGGACTGCTCGGCCCGCCCTCCGACGCCCCTTACTTCAGCAGCGCCAGGAAGGCCGACGGCTCCACATCAGGAAGCTCGATTTCCGTCGAGGTCGTCGCCATTCCGCCGTTGAACATGGCATCAAACACTGCGCTCCCGACCGCCAGGACAAACCTGGCAACGTCAACAATCAGCAACCACAAAAAGAAAAGAAAAAAACGTTTCAGACATACGGTTACCAGGGTGATATTTTGAAGAAAAGAAAATAGTGCATTGGAGTTTGTCAACATTACCTGTGCGCAGGTATCCTTTGAACACCCATTCCTTTTCCGACTAAAAAATGAACGTCACTGAGCACTTCGTTGTTGAAGAGGAAAGCGAACCTCTCCTTGACGGTGCTCTTCGTCGCCTGCCAGTTATACACCGGCTCCCGGTACACCAGCACCGAAGCCGCCGCCGGAGCGGCGCTCGGTGCCGACGACGCCGACGCGTTTGACGCCGCGGTGGCTGCCATGTTGGACGCCGGGGTGGCCATTACTCCGCCTGCCGCAGCACCTGCCGCAGCGGACTGGTGCAGGGAGTTCTGCGCAGTCGGCTGAGCTCCGCTCGAAGCGGCGTTGCCGTCCCCGCCGCCAGGCCCCAGCTGCGGGTTGGGCCGCCTCGCCGCTCCCTGCGCTCCGCCGGCCGAACCGACCCCGCCGCCGTTGGATGCCGGCATGGAGAACACGCTGTTGCTGGGCTGGCTGTTTCCCAAAGGACCCGGACCGGAGAAATTAAGGCACGGAGGCCTACCGCTGTTGTCTCCAGCGGCCATCTTGAAACGAGTGTAGGCGTAAACAACGCTCTTCGTCTCTTTAAGTATTTCTACTACTCGACAGCCGCTGCCGCCCTCTGGCGTCTGTTGCTGGTACTGCTACGTGTCCTCCGGAGCGTGTGGTCCATGTCCCTCTCACTAGGACTTGACTTGATTGTTTTGATCTAAAATAAGCTTCAAAGTTTTTTTGCATGGCACAATAATTTTCTTTGTTCTTCGTTTCAAATATCGCCATTGCCAGACAGTTAAATAACTCTCCGTTAGAGTTCAGACATCTGCCCAAAACTGTTCTCCAAATTTCTAACTTTATGGACACAACACAACGGATATCGTTTCCTCTCAACGTCCTGCTTTTGAAAATGAATGTAAACCTTTGACGCAGCATAATACAAATAATTATTATTGTTGACTGTAAATAAATCAATGAATGAAATATAGTGGTTTATACAAGATACTATCAAGCTGCAGGGGCTGTTTCCCCGGCTAACCTTATCCCAAAATATAAGAATAGGATTCTATGAAACAATTTTAGAATCTCAGTTCATTAAAATGTCTTTGTTTTCAATCGAATGCAAATGTCACTCAGTAATTTGTAATATACTTGTTAGAACAAAAGCATATCTGTTTATTGACCAAATAAATTACAAAAATGAAAGCTACAGAAATAAATTCAATATTCCTGATCTTGTATACTTTTCATGAGATCTATGTTATAATGAACAGACAGGACTTAATATTATTTTCAAGACTGCATGTGAGGAGTAGTTTACATTCCACAATTGACATGGTTGTAATCGTATCACATGCATGTCACCCTGAAAATAATACATGCAAATAATTCAACCTACGTTAATGTTATTTCTGTTAGACTCTATTTGGTTTACCCTAGCTATTATATTATTGATATTTTTCAAATTTATGGGTGACATGTATCCAAAGTTATTGAAGAGTCTGTCAGTGCAAGTGCAATTGAATGAATATAAAACATTTTAAATTCAGTTTCAAAAAGCTGGGTATATGCGATTTAAAATAACTTTTCTAAAATGCTTTGTAACTTTGAAAACAATGACGGAAATTGTTCGAGGACATCATTGAGCGCACCACACTCGCGGCACCCAATTGATTCAGCACAATCCCGTCCGTGTCCCCCTCGCCCCGCCCCCCTCTCCCTGCCCGCTACTCATCCTCCGTGACGTCAGAGCGACGCGCAGGGTGCTGCCGCTGAAACAAGATGGCGGTGCGCGCAGGCGGAGCAGCGGAAGAGAGCTGAGGCAATGCAGAGGTGGAAGTAGAGGGGGGCAGAGGTGGAAGAAGAGGGGGGAGGAGGAGGAGGAGGAGGAGGAGATATCACTCCTGTGTGACTCGCGCTGTCAAAAGACCAACAGCTCTGCAGCTACAGACCCGGCGGTTCCGACATGACGCTAATTGGTTTCCGGTACCATTTAGGGTAACGGGTGGGCGGTTTGATTATTTTTTTTTCCCATCCTTTTTTTTTTTTTTTTGTAACCAAGAGAACGAACGGGACCGACCAAACAAATCACGGAGCACTCGGTGGAGGACGGCGGGGTACGGCTCACACCGAATCAGAGATGTCCCTGCTGTGTGTGGGAGGTAAGAGAGGACATCCAAGCCCTCGCTCTCTGTTCGATGCTACCGGTCACTTGTCACTTTCCACCGCGGGTTCGGTCGCACCGGCTGTCTGATCGGTAGAAAAAAGTCTCGCGTGACGTAAGCCGGAGCAGCGCAGCCGGGTTTGTGCTGATCGATCAGTAAATCACACCGGAGCCTCGACGGGAAGCACCGCGGCGCGGTTCGGTGAAATGTCACCGGCGACGCGTTTGGACGGCACCGTTGCCAAACGGCACGTTGTTTTATTCACTCGTATAAAGATGCCAGCTGTGTGAATGAGTGAATCTC
>NC_135690.1:8445938-8522409 GCF_964276395.1 Gasterosteus aculeatus | reverse complement strand
GTCAACAAATCCTTTTAGGCTCCAAATCGGAGCCAACCCTGGTCAGTGAATGAGCGCCTGGAGGTTATTTTTGAGGTCCCAGACATGTAAAATGAAAGTGGTTTCAAAGTCACCTTTAATATGTCCAGCCCGTTACGGATGCTCCCCCACATTTGTCGTGCCCTGCCCTCCACCTCCTCCCCCCCCCTCCACCCTGCTGACTGTCCCTGCACTGAGTCAGTCCCGGGCGTCTTTAAGGCCCTGAGCGTTCTTCATTCATAAAGGCCGGGCCGCGGCTGTCGGTGTCGTAGACTATGAGACTTGGCAGAGAGCCGCCTTTCTGTTCCCGTTACATCATTCATGCTTACCTGACTAGAGCTATTTCTGGCCCCCACAGCACTCCGTGCCTCCTGGAACAGGCAGCACTTGTTTTTGGAGCATCTGCCGACAAAGCAGAATTCGGAAACGGAATACGGATGAGCTCGTCTTTCCTGCAGATATTACACATTTTCAAAATGTAGTTTTCACCATGTGTTGGGATTATGTAATGTCTCTGTCAGCAGTCTATGTGTAGTACTTTAGAACAAAGTGCTGTCCATCTGAATGGTGTCAGCGCTCATGTTGTCAGTGGAAGGCTGAACTGCGCTCACCCACCCCCTACTTCACATTCCCTGACAGTATGAGTTGAAGGGTTTGCTTGATTTCCCGTCAAGTCTCTTTTTTTTTTTTTTTTGGCAATCCGCTTAGTTCCCATAAGTGAGAGTCTGCTGTGTCAGAGGTGCTTTCTGCATGAACTATATGGGGTGGCGCAAAATGTGCTGTTGGGGTCTGGCGGATTATGCTGCATATTCTCTGATTAAAGAATAACAAACCCATAAGGACATTTCACCAGATTTTGATGGATGGCTATGACGTCATTTTCTAAACCTAAACTTTGATAGGCACTAACATGTAGAGTGTTTGAGTTGTGGTCCTCTGCTTGGATGCATGTGGAGCTCGTGGACATTTCTCATCATAACTCACCTTGTCAGAGAGATTTATGATTGCGTGGTTATTAGGCTTCAGCTTTCCACTGTTGAAAATCCAATTCCTTTTATATTGATCCTCCTCATGTACAGATATATTTCAAGGGCTGTTTTAGTGTTGACACTAACACACAGCATGTAGCGAGCTCTCATGTCTCACTGCTGAAAACACAGTCTGGTTTCCTTTCTGCGTTAATTAATTCATAGTATTCAATGATGTCATTTTTCTCTTCCATTCAGAGTGGATATTCAGCTGTGTTTGAAAAACCAAACTGGACTTTAGAAGGAAGTTGAGCTGGAGCAGAAAGGCAGAGCATGTGTATTTGTGTTTGTTGCATTTTTTAGTTGATATTAATATATTGTCATTACTGCAGGTGTATGCATGCGAGTGAGTCACTGCAGTTGAGTGTGTGTGTGTGTGTGTGTGTGTGTGTGTGTGTGTGTGTGTGTGAGTACTTCTGTGCCTGTGGATAACCGTGTATCACTTAAGCTGCAGATTGAGCTCAAATTGTTGGTGTTTTATGGAAGGAATACAAAGTAAAAGTAGTGAGGAATGGAAAAAAGAAAATTGCGCTGCTGACTCGGGGCAATTTTATGTAAACTTGTATTTTTCACGGGTGGGTACGAGCGGTTCTGGTGTGGAGAGCATTGTGAGGTATGTTGTGAATTGGTGTTTGCATTTTGTTTCTCATAAGGTGATCATGATGCAGGTTTGGTTAAAATTGCAAAGCCAGCTTTAATTTGCAGGTGAATAATGCAAACGTGTGTGTGAACACACCTGCAGGGTGGTGTGGGGTTCTGTAGGATGTGTGTGTGCGCATTGGAGAGGCAGTGGAGCATTAAAAATGTATGTGTGTGTGTGTGTGTGTGTGTGTGTGTGTGTGTGTTACGTCAAAGCTGGTAGAAAGGTGGTGCAGAGAGAGAGCCTGTGATTTAATGCACTCTGAATAATCCTGTGAGTTTGATAAAGGTGTGTATTCTCCCTGAACGATTGTATAATAAATACATTCACGAACATAACATATTTTTGGGCGCTTGTATCTTGGTACGACTAGAATTCATTCTATTAAAAAGACGTTATTAATGAAAATGTGTTTCGGTCATATGTTTTAAGTCGCTGCTGCATATATATTTGTTGCATGCATTTTTAGTTTTCAAACGCTGTGTGTTTCTTTGTTTTCCTTCCACACTGTTGCAACATGTCTGTACCTGACGGCAAAACATGCAGGGCACTCATTCCAAATCTGCATAGTTGCAAATTCGGTTTCCTACTGTACGTCAACAGTCCTATGAATAGCCATTGCAAAACAGGTGTTAAAGTTCTTAGTCCGGTTTAATAATTCACACACTGGCTTAATTATTGCGGCCATCCCGTTGCCCGTTTCCTATTTAAAAACACAGAAAAGAGGATGCAGGAGCGCTTTGAGGTGACAGCAGATGGTGTTCCTCTGTGTGACTTTGTCCCTCTGTGTGTCCACAGTGAAGAAAGCCAAGCTGGATGGACCCCAAGGTAAGACCTGGCATCCTGGCATTGGGAAGAAGGAGACTTGCTGGCATCTGACATTAATCTTTAATCAGACTGCGGACACATTACATGCTGCAGCCATCAATGACATTGAAGGGATGGGAAGTCAGTCACTCTGTAAAATACAATATTTATATCTCACTGGGACTGCAAAATATTATTTTTCGAAATGCGGACACATTTCATTGTAACGCATCCCTTTCTTCATCCCTCTCTCCTGAACAGAGAAATTCAACACTTATGTGACTCTAAAGGTACAAAATGTGAAGAGCACAACCATTGCTGTCAGGGGCAACTTGCCCAGCTGGGAGCAGGACTTCATGTTGTGAGTGCCTCATTATCCTCAGACAGAACTCGCTCTCTCTCTCCTCCTGTTCCTCCCTCCGCTCCTTCCTCAGCCTTCACTTTCCACCCTGTCATCTACTCTCCACTTTAGCAGCTTGAGTTCCTTTCTGTTTTATCCATCTATCAACCCCTCCCTCTTTTTAACTCTTCCCAGGTGCCCTTTACCCCTATATTGTTTTAAGAAGCTCCCGGCCCCTCTTCTCACTCCTCCGTCACTTCTCCTAACCAAGTACTATCTTTAGAGCCTTATACAACACACAGAATTTGGCCTGCTAAGAGAACAGCAGTGTGGCACTTACAATGCAGCGGCGTATGGGCGGTAAACGTTGGGAATGGTTTAGCAGGTGGGATGCGGCAGGCAGGCTGACTGCGGAGTCCTGTGCATTTGTAAGATGCTTGGGAGGCATTGAGCATTGTACTGGGGTGCATCAGGGAAGCTGTGTTATGTAACGCTCGGGCTGCAGAGAGAGCCTCATCCCTTCCTCCAAACGGCCTTCAGACGAGTGCTCCCCTTCAGTCACAGCCACGAATCCAACAGCCACGTTTCATTTAAGGAGTCACCACTGAGACGGGAAATCCAGTCCCCCTATTTCTTAATTAAAGTTCCCACTCTCCTCCTGCAGGCATGTAATACCATCTCCTCCTCCACTGCCTTCATCCCTCTCTTCTTCATTCCTCCGTCTTTCTTCCCCCCGGTCTCTGTGTACTGCTGTCTTGTAAATGTTTTATGTTAGATTCTCTCCGGGTTTCTCCCACAGAGACATGTCTTATATTTGGCACACTGAAGCAGCCTAGAAATATGTTTTGTGTGTTTAGCATTTGTCTGTAAATGGTGAAACTCGTACCTCCAGTTAAAGCATTTTCTCTATTTCTTGTTGTCCTGTGAAATATCATGATTTGATCTTTATTGTCTAGGTTTTTAAGTCAACCATATGTTCTTTTGTGCAAGAACTTAATCTTCAGAGTTAAATATTTCCAGATGAAGTGGAGTATAGTTATTAAGTGGCATAAAATTGAAGGCAAGTTGCTAAAATATATCCATTTACCTTTTTTGTTTGTCCTTCTCCTATCCAGTGAAATTAACCGCTTGGACCTGGGTCTGACAGTGGAGATGTGGAACAAAGGGTTGATCTGGGACACCATGGTTGGCACCTTGTGGATTCCCCTCCATAACATCCGACAGTCAAATGAGGTTTGCCGCTCACCGCTCGAGAAAGACTTCAGTTTAACCCCCTGTACTCAGTCGGTGATGGGACATGTTTTCATCGCGCTCATCCATTTGTTCAGTCTGCTGCAAAATGTCTCTCTGTACGCAGGAAGGTCCGGGGGAATGGCTCACGCTGGACTCTCAGGTCATCATGACTGATAATGAGATCAGTGGCACCAAAGAGCCCACTCTCCACCTGGTGCTACTCGACACGCGCTTTGAACTGCCCCTGGGTGAGAAATCCATATTCACACCAAACTCAGAAACCGTCATTATGAATATGAAAGTGTAGGATGTCAGCAACCCTTTAAGAAAACGAGACGAGGACTTGATTAAATGATGCCTGTATGTTTCCACAGCAAACAGTGATGTATAAACACAAATCATTGCTGACCCACTTTTAAAGTGCCTTGTTTATTCACGGCTGTCTGTGAATGCTGGGGATGTGGGGCTCCTTCCCCTCTCAGTGAGCTAGCTGTGTTCTTCTTACCATTGATTGGGTGTTATTACCTTACGGTTTTCTCTTCCTCAAGTCGATACTGTACACCCGACTCCTCCGTTTGGGAATGTGGCGTATTGACACGGGTTTGGCTTTAAAGCTGTGTGTGAAAAGGACAAAACTGGGTGAAATAATTACCAAGTAATTGGTAAATGGGTTGTTTTTAAATGAACTCTTTGAACAGCCTTTATTAGTGGCCATTTGGCCTCCTGAGTTTTTCTGTATGTTGTTTTTCAGATATCCCCGAGGATGAGGCACGATACTGGGCTAAAAAACTGGAGCAGCTCAATGCCATGAGGGACCAAGATGTAAGCCGTCTGCCCATTGCATTCATATCCCAGCTCTCACATTTTAGGAGCATACCAATGTGATCAATAGGGGTAACTGGTATATCACGCACTACTTAATGAAATACAACTTAATGGTTTCCACGTTCTGCATATAAGCGTAACATTTACATTTAGGTTACAAGTTAATGTCTTTCAGACTGTAAGTTCTACATTTTGCTTACTCTGGTTATCTTTGCAGGAGGAGCAGGAACGCCCTCTACGAGTACCAGGAACCCAGTGCTGTAAGTGCACATCACTGCTCGTACGGACCACCCATTTCTTTGTGCTGAGCGAGACAATTATGTGTTTTAACCGTTGATGTAATTAGATTGTTTAAGCTCAGTGGGTGCGTTATGCATGTGACCACCCGTGGGCTTTTGTGCGTTCTAAATGGTCAAATATTGCTGCACTATAAAGGATCAATAAGGGTATCTGATAACGGGAGAAATTCACCACCGAGATGCTGATTTAGCACGTTGAGCCAACTCTCAGCAGCAGGTTGCAAGAGGTGGAGCCTCACAAGTCCATTCACACCACGACGTGGCAACGTTAATGCTTTAATTGTGTAAATGCATGTTTATGTTGCACACCGGTGCAATTTATCATCCTCAACACTCACACCGTCCTGTTCTAATTGCAGGTAACTGGAGTCTATGGGGAGACCAACAAAGTAAGTGTACTTTAGTGTACATACGTCAGAATCTGGGAAACAAAATAGGTTCATGGTGGCTGACTTTCAGTTAGAGTTTGAGGAGATAACTCATATATTGGAGGAACTGTGAGACTATTCTCTCTGTGCCACTCTTCCTCTCGCTCTTCTTTTCTCCTATTGCTGCACGTTGCAAGGAGATCCCAAAACACAGCTGAATTTTTTTCTCTTGCCGTTTGCATGTACCTCTGTGCAGATGAAGACCCAGACAGTGCTGTGGACGACAGGGACAGCGACTATCGCAGTGAAACCAGTAACAGCATCCCCCCTCCCTACTACAGCACGTCCCAGCCCAACGCCTCCGTCCACCAGTACCCCATCAGCCAGCAGCACCGCAGCTCCAGAAGCCTCTCTTTCCCGCGCTCTGGCGTCAGCCATGACCTCGACTACCAACCTCAGAGGACTGTCAGGTTTGTACGTTTGCTTCAGTGTAACATGGAAGTCAATTTTTATTTTGTTTATGAAATTGCAAAATATGTGCATTGCAATCCAGTGTCTGAGACTGTCTCTCAGTATGTCACAAAATTTGAATTTTAATGTTTAATGTCCCCCTTTTAATCGATTTACTACCTAAATATTTATTTGATGTGGATTTCTTGTTTGTACGCACCAATTATGTATTAAATTAATATATATTGATTCAATATGAGTTAGTAATATTGGTATTTAGGATAAAATCCCCCCCTGTTCTTGCTGCACACTGCTACAAACAACAATGAAACCTCTTGTTAGAAGACATCAACAATCTTTCATTGGAATTCTAAGGAAACCTCCTACTGTTTGACCATCAATAAAACCAAGGAGCTGATTGTTCCTTTTAGTGAAGGGAGACAAAGACACCAAACCTCTCTGCATCAATGGAGCTTATCTGGAGTAAATGAACATTTCTAAGTTCCTGGGAATCGACATCACAAACAACCCGACTTGGTCACCATTGTTCATTTTGTCATTTACACCTGCGACATGTTGAAATCTTCTACTAGTGAAAGAACAAACCATGTGTGTATGCCAGTCCATCATTAGGTCACAAAGGACCAAATGGTATTTCTTTCACAGAGAACTAAGAGCAACCTCCTCTCACGGCTGCCCATTCTTATTCATCTCTTTCCTCTCAGCACTCTTCACTCGCTCACTCACTATCCTCTCTCCTTCTATTCTCACCACTCCCTTCTCGTCTTTATTATCCCCCTCCACCCGAAACATCCTCCTTCTTTTCTGTGCAGCTGTTCTGTTTTTAATATCCCCATTCATCAAGGACTATAAATACATCCCCTGCTTGTGGTATTTCTGGATGCTTGTTCTTTTTCTTTTGTCAGCCTTCTGGAGGCCTCTCACCATTCTTTTCTGCTCTATTTAGCTGTGATTGTCTGCTACTCTTGTATCACTGGTGCTTTTCATTGATTAGCCATCAACATTATTCCTGGCCGTGCAGAGACCTGTCGAAAAGGTTTTTAGTACGGCTGGCCGGTAGATTGCACCGTGTGTAGGCCACTGAGTGCTCCAGCAAACTGCTCTCTGAACATTTTTCAAATTATTGCTCATAATGGCACGGTCAAATATTTGCATAAATGCAATAATAACTTTAATGAAAGTTACTCCACGTTCATTAAAAAAAATGTATCCCTCTTAAATACTTTAATTAGCCTCTTCAGGGCATGTTGCACTCTTGTACCCTAACTCTTGTTTCGCTTTCCTCCCTTCAGTCCGTCGGGGAGCTACGCGTCGTCTGCAGAGCTGAGTCGGGGCAGCAGTCAGCTGAGCGAGGAGGACTACGTTGTTGAGTATGGAGAGAGGGACCCCTACGACGAGAACGACTCTTACCACTCCTGCCACTCCTCGGTCAGCTACAGTAAAGGCTCCCCGGACTGGGACCCCGATGAGACCCAGGGAGCCTACAGCGATGAGGGCGGATACAGCAAAGACGGAGGAGAGGAGGCGGCTCTGTACGAGGAGGATGACGGAGCACTGTACGAAGGAGAAGAGGGGGGCCTCTACGAGGATGAGGAGATAATGTACGATGAGGATGATTTGTACAACTTGGACGGGACGCTCAGCGAGGACATGGAGCCTCCGTTCACCCCCACACCAACGTCGACAGCCCCCACGACCCTGGATGTGCCCAGTTCCAGACCTCCTCTGGAGAAACAGTCGTCTTTACACCAACAGCAGCCCGCCTCTCAACCCACCAACCAAACATCCAACCAGTCTCGTGCACCTGGCGTGACACAGCCCCCCTCCGGTCAACCAACTGCCCAAGCACCTAAACCGCCCCAGACACAAACGCAGCCGGCTCCGTCTGCCACGTCCTTCTTCTCAATGGCCAAACCTCTGACGGCTGCAGTCACAGGCTTGGCCTCTACTTTCTTGTCCTCTGTTCCCACCGGGCAGCCCGCCCAGTCTCACCCTCCAGCCTCGGCCGCATCTCAACAACACCAGTCTGCTGCAGCCGGTGTGGTCCCTCCGTCCCATCCATCCGCCGTGGTTAACGCCGCCTCCCAGCCCCCCTCAACTGCCGTGGACCTTTCGTCCCAACAGAGCCAATCCTCCGGGCAGCCTCAATCCCATCTGAATGGTGCTGCCACCACCCCTGAGGACCAGGCTCTTCAGCTGGAGGAAGAGCCGTGGTTGGAGGAGGATATGATGTTGGATGAAGAGGCCAGGACGCCCCCCGCTGAGCCAGAGGACACGCTCCCCGTGGAGGAGAAACGGGAGCTTTATGAGGAGAGCAGGCCGCCGTCACCGTTGGAGGAAGAAGAGACACCGCCTGAAAGGTAGGCGAGACGTTTGAATGGAATCGGATTAATTAATTCAACAATACAAATAGGATAGAACTACAACAAGAACACGTCTGTTGCCAAAGACATTGTTCTGCGTCAAGTCAAACTGTTTTTTTGTTTTAGTCCTCCAGTCGTAGAGGAGCCCAAGGAGCCAGTGGATCCAGCAGTCCGAGCCAAGGAGAACTGGCTAAGACTTTACAATAAAGTCTTAGAACAGCTCCGGGAGGTAAGATCACTGGTTTGAACCCCAACACGAACATCAAAATCCACTTCTGTCCTCCACACCGGTCCAGTCCAATCCCTGCAGACCTTATTCAGTTCCATCCTGGGATCTAAAAAAATATACCCGTTCAAGAGACTCTAAAAGTATCTTCAAAGTATGAAGAAATATGAATATGCAATGCATAATTTATGTGACAGTCCGGGTACATACTGTTACTTCCCAAGTTGCTTTGAGAGCAGGAAGCAGACTTGATGTGTTTCATATTCTATGACTGCTACCTTTTTACTTAAAATAACCACACTGACTGCAGGGGTTTTATCTGAGTTGAGGTGCAGCACTTAGACAAAACGGCTTCATATGTTTTTACACATAATATTTTGCTTGATCAGTTTTCACTTGCATATTTTATTCACATATTATGTTGGTATTCGTTACCTTTGAATTAATCACTTGCTTTGATGTTTATGTTCATGTGTGTCACGTTGCGTTTTTGTACATTTTTGGCTTCTTTTTTGTTTGTCTTTTAATTTCTATTATTTGTGCCGAAACCCACTTTGTTTGCTTTTCAGTTTCATGTCATTGCCATAGCGACACTCGCATGCACTTTGCTCGGCCATCATTGGAGCATGCTGACAGGTAGGTGCAACACGTTTGGATGCTTGAGAGAAAGAAGGAAAGGCGCTCAAACGATGTCTTGTTGAGCTTTCCACTGCGTGTAAACGGACAACTTCACTAAGCTCACTCATCATCACAACAATTGTGTTATTTTATATCAAAAACTGACATCCACTAAAAGCATAAGCCACACTCCATCTGAGTCTCCAAAGATATATTTTGTTTTAAAATTTAGGCAAAGCACCTTTTTGCGAAAACCTGCAAAACATGCAAAACCTATATTCTAATGAGTTCCCAGTTGTGCTTTTTAATGGATCAATTCATGGCAGATTTATTTCCCAGTTTTACAAATTGTGTGAATGAAAAAGGTTTTTTTACTAACACAACCCAGTCTTTTTTTTTTGTTTACCACTAATGGAAGAAATACACAAATGAGATCCAAATTGAAAGGCTAAAAGCCAAATATTTCTGTTTTATCAGATAATTCTACTCCAAAGCCTTATTTATTAAGTATATGAATGCAAGATGACACTGCAGGGACGAACATGGTTGCTTGCTTTTTAGTCTGACGTTACCTCTTTGTCTCCCTCAGGCTCGAGGAGAGACCTCCAGCTCGCTGTGGTTTGGTAAAGGAGGGTGAGTGCTCCCTGGCAGTTCCTCAAGTAATATTCTTTGCCGTTCATAGAATACATAATGAATCCTGCAGTGGATAGTCAAGCTAATGCAATAACTACATGGCCTCAGTCAAAGTGATCCTCACATCATTGTGGAAATCGGCCACCGCCGCTTCGATTTTAAACTGCCCTTCTTTCGTTCGGGAATCCTCAGTTCCGGCTCACTCAGTTTATGGCATTTGGCCAGTGAGTGTTAGAGGCTGTGGGCTGCCCCGACTTAGCAGGCAGGTCATTTGTAGATGAGGCAGACCTCAAAGTGGAACAGGGGCTGCATGCTGAATAAGTGCTAACTACGCAGAAATAAAACCCAGTGTCGTTCTGCCTATTTGAGACGAGGCAGGCTGCATAATTAAACTCTCCAGTCGTTTGACGCAAGCAGAGGGAGAAATAATTTAATTGTGGAGGTACTTGCATCCGGCCCAGAGTAGTAAAACTCAATTTCAGAGTAAAACATTTTGCTGATCATTAAATCTTTTGTAAATATTGCTGAAAGTATTCACATGAATGTGTAACGGTTCGTTCCTTTCTCCTTCAGAGTGGGAGGGGCACTCTACAGTATTGACAGCATGCCTGACCTTCGCAAAAGGAAAGCCGTTCCTCTAGTCAGAGATCTGGTGAGAAACAAACGTGGACGCACACACACAAGCAATAATCCTTGTTAGAAAGATTATTTTGCAAAGTCTCGGTTTACTAACTGATTTATAGTTGATTTTCTTTACTCTGAAAACAGCTCAACATGTTTCTTCTTTACATCTCAATGTTCCCCTTTTTTCTATAATCCAAAGTGAATATATTCATAAAGGCTGCTTAAGTTAATATCCCCTCCATGTCATGTGTTTGATTGAATAAATATTCTTACATATCTGTTAATATAAATACACTAATTAATCAATGTAATTCCAATGTTCTCTGGAGTTGAGGAAATACCTTTGTGACTCACACACGTCATAGATATTTGCAACTTTTTGAAATTCGTAATATATTGTTTCTTTGTCTCCTCTGTTCCATCACTTCCTGGACTCGTCAGGCGATGGTGAGTGTGTGCTCATCCCTTACAAATGTATTCATGGCTAAACCAAACATAAATATGAAGTGCAGTTCAAACATAAAGCTGTGTTTGTGTGTACCCTCTTGTCTCCAGTCTCTAGTGCAGAGCTCTCGTAAGGCTGGCATCACCTCCGCCATGGCTTCCACCACGCTCGGCAATGAAGAGCTAGTGGGTTTCCTCGCCTCACTTCTACACCATTCTGTTCAGGAAGTTCCTACTTTTTTAATCCCCGCTGGTATCAAACTCCCGTTTTTCTCCTCCGTGCCCTTTGCAGAAAAGTCACGTTTATAAAAAGACCCTGCAGGCTCTGATCTACCCCATCTCCTCCACTACTCCACACAACTTCGAGGTGTGGACAGCCACCACGCCCACCTACTGCTACGAGTGCGAGGGGCTGCTCTGGGGTATCGCCCGACAAGGCATGCGCTGCTCCGAGTGCGGCGTGAAATGCCACGATAAATGCCAAGATCTGCTCAATGCCGACTGTCTGCAGAGTAAGTATCGCAGAATCAACTCGCATACATTTTTGCACACATGCACAAAAACACACTTTTGAACATTACGCAAAACCCATTTCAGCACGTCCTTTGAAACCTTCTGGCCGATTGATATCCCATTATCATTGTCCTCTATCCACTCTAACGTTCTCCTTCCTCTTCCTTTCCAGTTTATCTCTTGAGTAATGTGCTGTCATACTCCTGCCTCTCTTCTCTACCCAAAGCCTTTGCATCCATACCACTTTGACTAATTCAGTTCCACACAGGGAGACTTATCCAACTCTTATACTGATTCTGCAGTCAACCGCCATATTATAGGATTTTTTTGGAATTTGATTCCTGGCCGAGAGAATTCAGAGATTTTCTAAATTTGATGCTTTCTTGGGTTGCAGGGAAACAGGGGATGAGCTGCTAGCCTATGCGCCGTAATGCCATGAATATGTTGTAGTGTATGAACTGTTCTCACCATCATATGTCCCTCTCCTCCATCCATCCGTCTCATCAGGAGCTGCAGAGAAGAGCTCAAAGCACGGGGCGGAGGACCGGACCCAGGGCATCATCATGGTCCTGAAAGACCGCATGAAAATCCGAGAGAGGAACAAACCAGAAATCTTTGAACTCATCTTGGAAGTGTTCGCCCTCGACAAAACGACACACGGCACGCAAATGAAACAAATCAAGCAGAGCGTGCTTGATGGGACCTCCAAATGGTCGGCAAAGATCAGCATCACCGGTCAGTTAAGAGTGTTGTGTACTGCTTGTAAAGTCCATTGTTAAGATTGATTGTTGAGTTTGGGATTTATAATTTGAACTTTTCTTGAGGTTAGATTTTAAGGACTTTTTTTATTTTGTCACTTGTTTTTGGATTCAAAAACCCCCAGTTGTAATACATTATGAATTCTAGTGCGACAGCTGTATAATTGTTTAAATGTTTCTTCCTCAGTGGTTTGCGCTCAGGGCCTGCAGGCTAAAGACAAGACAGGTTCCAGTGACCCTTATGTAACTGTTCAAGTTGGAAAAACCAAGAAGAGAACCAAGACCATCTATGGAAACCTCAACCCTGTCTGGGAAGAAAACTTTCACTTGTGAGTACCGTGGAATGTTTCAAATGCACATTTGTTATTTAACGGTGCAGTTATCTCATTTAGGCTCTAATATCAGATAACACATGTCAGTCATGAAATAATTAACTAGAGATGACTCTTTTCCCTCGTTATATCCACCAACATATTTGTTCCTCAGCAGCACCGTTGTTGACTTTTTTTAGCCAACAACTTCTGTCTCTGCCCTATTCAGTGAGTGCCACAACTCGTCTGACCGCATCAAGGTTCGCGTGTGGGACGAGGACGACGACATCAAGTCACGGGTCAAACAAAGGTTCAAACGTGAGAGCGATGACTTCCTGGGGCAAACCATCATCGAAGTCCGGACTCTGAGTGGGGAGATGGACGTTTGGTACAACCTGGGTAGGTTTCAAGATAAGAGTGAAGACGACCGGGAATTATAGACAGACGACCGCAATAGAAACGGATCATTAAACGCTCGAAGATGCAACTAACTCAGTCAACCACGGAGGAATGTATATCTTACTTTCTTTTGACAGACAAGAGAACTGATAAGTCTGCGGTGTCAGGAGCCATCCGGATGCACATAAGTGTGGAGATCAAAGGAGAGGAGACGGTTGCTCCTTACCATGTCCAGTACACCTGTTTACATGAGGTAGGTCTAAGGGAAAATATGGTGGAAATCTTCCAGAGGAAAAAGTAGTGGATGTTTTTTGTGTTAAGATTCTTGACCATTCAATCAGCTTTTCTGATTGTTTGCCTGAACCAAATGTATCTCCCCCCCTTATGGGCTTACACCAGCTGGATGGACATTTAAGATTAGACAGACAGATGATTAAAGAAGTATTCTAATCATATGAGAGGCTTTCCACAAATATAAATGGATTCGTGGCTTTGTGTTACCACAAGGTTACTTGGTTGTTGTTATTAAGTATCCAAGAATCAATCTGTACATCTTATCTCAGGCCTGTTCAATTCACCTTTCTGATGATCTTTCTAGACGAATTTGAGATGCAATTTTCTTTTTCATTTTTCCATATTTTTTTCAGCATTTGTTCCAGTACACAACTGAAGAGCAGAATGGCGGCGTCGTAAAGATCCCCGATGCCAAAGGGGATGATGCCTGGAAGGTGTATTTTGAGGAGACTGCTCAGGAGATCGTGGATGAGTTCGCTATGAGATACGGAGTAGAGTCCATCTACCAGGCCATGACGTCAGTCACTACTCTCAATGCTTACCTTTTTGAATGTGCAATTAGAAAGATCAAATCCACAGTTAGAGGAGTTTCTTTAATTCCGCTTGCTTTTAAACAGATATTATGACTACAGTTTATTTTTCCAATACATTGGAGCAAGTACATACACTAAATGTTGTTCTTGCCCCTTCCACCCCACAGCCACTTTGCCTGCTTGTCATCCAAGTACATGTGCCCAGGAGTGCCGGCTGTGATGAGCACCCTGCTTGCCAACATCAATGCTTACTACGCCCACACCACCCAGTCCTCCAACAATGTTTCTGCCTCAGACAGATTTGCTGCATCAAACTTTGGCGTGAGTCCCTTCTCGATATTTGTGACTATGTTCTACAAGATATACACATACTTGAGCTGAAAGGTGCTGTACTTCAGAATATTGCTCGTACAAACTCTTGTTGTGTGAGAACAAGCTGTGGGTCCTTAATGTGGCCCTGCCCACTTCCCCAAACGGCCACTCAGCTAAGCCCTGTCAGTTCCAGCCTGGGGTTTGTGTACTTTGTAACGAACCGTTCAGCCGTGGTATTTGTTCCTGAGTGGTTTCTTCTGTTCTGTGTCTTCTCCTGTTTAGAAGGAGCGGTTTGTCAAACTGTTGGATCAGCTGCACAACTCGCTGAGGATCGACTTGTCCATGTACCGGGTACTGACAGAATCCACCTCTTGTGTCTCTTCTGTGTTTAGGATGAAATTAAAATTGTTCTGTTTTGATAAAGTCACTAACGCATCATGTTACTACTTTTAAGAAAAATGAACTTCTTAAGCGTATGTTAACAGTTTCTGCCGTTTCTGTTTGTGAATGTGCTTTCAGAATAATTTCCCTGCCAGCAGTCCTGAACGACTACAAGACCTCAAGTCCACAGTGGATCTCTTGACAAGCATCACATTCTTTAGGATGAAGGTATGGGTCGCTGAAAAATGTGATCTTTTCTTTTCAGAATAGCTCTTGTTATAGTAGCACATGCAAGAAGTTTCTAGTACTTTCTGGAAAGTAGGCTAAGGCATGAACTGAGAATCAGCATAACATTACCTTATGCTAACTTCAGCTATGATCATGTGAGGCTAATGTAGGAGGTTAATGTATTTCGGAGGGATTTGTGCAGCTCAGTGAGTTTATGGTTAAATCCCTTCTAAGCGCCGACATCTCTTGGAGGTGAATTGGATTCAACCATATTGTCGTGTAACATTTGTGTTCAGGTTCAGGAGCTGCAGAGTCCCCCCAGAGCCAGCCAGGTGGTGAAGGACTGTGTGAAAGCCTGTCTGAACTCCACCTACGAGTACATTTTCAACAACTGCCACGACCTGTACAACAGGGAATATCAGACAGACCCTGTAAGTGTGTGTGTTTGTTTTTCTGTGCTCTCGCTGTAAAGAAACAAGCTGTTACGACATGATTCCATGGCCTATTTTTGTCTCCAGTCAAAGGCGGTCCCCCCAGATGAGCAGGGCCCCAACACCAAGAACCTGGACTTCTGGTCCAAACTCATCACCCTGATCGTCTCCATCATAGAGGAGGACAAAAACTCCTACACTCCTTGCCTTAATCAGTGAGTCACAGCTCATAACATCAACCTAGTTCCTCATATTATGCATGCGGAGGCACTGCTGGAGCTTTCAGGGCTAGTTTATGAGTAGCCATATGGGATCTGCTTAAGAAAGAAAAGCCTGTATCTCTTGATTTGATACCATGGTCAGTTCATAAAAGGAAAGTAAAACAAATGTCCTTACAATTGCTATTTATTTATTATTCATGATTATTCATTTAATGGATCATTGTCTTCGTTTTTGGTGACAATGATGATAACTCAGATGTTGAATAAAAATGAGGCTGTGTCTCGATAAATAATAAATTACCATTACGGACTGTAAGACTGCGTACTGCTTCGTTTAGGTTTCCCCAGGAACTGAACGTAGGCAAGATCAGCGCCGAAGTCATGTGGAACATGTTCGCACAAGATATGAGATACGCCATGGAGGGTAGGTGTCTGTGTGTTTGCGTGATATCACAGGCGCTTAAATAAGAGGAGCCATTAGTTTGTGAATGGAGTGTGTGTGTTTTATGTGTAAACTACTGTCTATGATAAAACGTTCCTCATTCTTTGTGTCTACTTGATATTCAGAGCATGAGAAGAACCGCCTGTGTAAAAGCGCAGATTACATGAACTTGCACTTCAAGGTGAAGTGGCTCTACAATGAGTACTGCAAGGAGCTGTCCACTTTCCAGAAGCACGTACCCGAGTATCCAGCGTAAGTATCCGCATGCACACGTCTCCTCCTACAGCTACCTGATCGGCACAGAAACTCATGTTGTCTCGTTCTTTGTCCTGCAGCTGGTTTGAACCATTTGTTGTCATGTGGTTGGACGAAAATGAAGAGGTGTCAAGAGATTTTCTGCATGGAGCCTTGGAGAGGGACAAAAAAGACGGGGTAAGTGCTTTCATCCACATCATTGATTAGTAAAATTCTAGCATACTAACAGTTGTTGTCACAAAAGAAGCCACATTCAGCCACAAGCACTTTCTGCAAGTGCTTTAAAATTTGCAGCCTCTAAGTACGAGGCAACACCCAACAAGGCCAAATGTTCCATTTGAAATTTGTTTTGCTGCCCTCATTTTTGTTCATTGGACTACTTATTATATTCTTGGAACTACATTTATTTCCTAATTGTTTATGAGGAGATTGACACCATTCAGACATCTGTAAAGTATGAAACTACCATCAGCAGCTGGCTAATTTAGCTTAGCATGAGGACATTAGGAAACACCGACCACAGCTCAGAACAAAAGTAACTCAATCCACCAACCTGCACCTATAAAGCTTAACAATGAACATGCTATCATTTGTTGAATATTCACAAAAACACTGGTTTTACAGCTGGTGACCGACTATTTGTTCCTGAAGACTGTTTTCAGTTTTTGTGCTAAGAGTGTTTCTTTTGCCTTTTTCAAAATATCAAACCGCTCTCTTGATAAAAAAATGTCAGCTTTCCTCAGCAAAGTGAGCAGGAAAAATGTAAGGAAAGAGTTTTGAAAGAAACCGGCAGTCACATGAGACCTAAAGTTTGACTAGAATTCAGCAATCCAATTTTGCTGAGACGGTAATAAAATACACTATGAAAGCTTGAATCTGACCTTCTACTTGAAGCATTTCCTCCTCGTAAAATGTATTCATGCATTTCTCATGCAAATTCACACAGCTCTCGCCTTCTCCCCTGATTTAGCACGCAGGTTGAAGGCCTCAAGGCGATCAATAAAAATTCAATACCAACAGCAGAGGAAGGAAAAAAAAACGTCCATGTGAAGAAGTGCGGATGCGACGGCGCAGATCGATGTACACGCACCTGCACACACGCACACACACATGTCCGCACAGCAAGAAGGTTGATTCAAAGCCGCTGAAGATTCCCCCTGCGCACATGTCTGGATTCCTTTGAGTCCAATTACTGTCGCCAGAGGCCGCTTCCACATCCCCGTGTCAGCAGAAACAGCGGCCCAGCGGAGGCTGGTCACATACCGTCACACCATTCACCAATGGCCTTAATGCTCTTAATGGAGCTCCTTGCCTCCATCTCGCCTACCCAGAGGCTTTCAGTAGAACCGCCTCACGTCGATGAAGTAAATGAATGAACTCCTGCCGTGGTGGGACCCCGATCCTCACTGCCGGCATCACCAGTCTGCACGTTGACACTTTCCCCCCCTTTCTTCTCGTTCTGCAGTTCCAGGTCACGTCGGAGCACGCTTTGTTCTCCTGCTCGGTGGTGGACGTGTTCTCTCAGCTCAATCAGAGTTTTGAAATCATCCGCAAACTGGAGTGTCCCGACCCTCAGATCGTAGGCAACTACATGAAGCGATTCGCCAAGGTGACTTTCACCTGCTGATGCTCTCACTGGCTGCCTTTACCTATTCACTCTTAACCCAATGTATGCCGTCATTGTCCGTCCTTCTCCTAGACCATCGGGAATGTGCTGCTGTCTTACGCTGACATCATTGCAAAGGACTTTCCAAACCATGTCAAGAAGGAGAAAGTGGTTGGTGTTCACTATATTTTAAAGTAGAAGACATAAAAGCCTTTAAAAAGGCTGATCTGAATTCCTAAGAGGTATTTGTGTACCCAGAAAAGCGCTATAAAGAACGAAAGACCCAAAAAGTTTGGAGGACTAACCTTGATCGATTACGATGAAGCGCCGGGAGCAGCCAGAAAAAGGAGCGCGACGTATGTAATGATTTTCCTTGTTCTCCCCTCAGCCATGTATCATCATCAATAACATCCAGCAGCTCAGAGTTCAGTTGGAGAAGATGTTCGAGGCCATGGGAGGCAAAAATGTGAGTTTCCATACATGCTGTTGTGATTGCGCTATAATTAACGTACTTCTTGCATTGATCACGTTGGGCTTTTCCAGCTAAATCTGGAGGCTAGTGACTTCCTGAAGGAGCTGCAGAACAAACTCAACAGTGTTATGGACGACCTCAGCCGCATCTTCGCAGTCAGGTGGGTGCGGCGTCCCTCCGTGGAATTGAGAGATTTCTGAATCCGTTTCTGCTGCTGATTTTCAAAAGGCTGCCTGTGTTCTTTTTGTATCGCGATTTAGTTTCCAGCCGCAGATCGAGGACAACGTGAGGCAAATGGGAGACATCCTGGCCCAGGTCAAAGGTCAGACCGTCCCGGCCAACGGCAGCGTGGTTCAGGAGGCCGACAACGTCCTCCAGCCCATTATGGACTTCCTGGACAGCAAGTAAGTACGACGAGCTATTGGATGGATTGGCTCAGTGGTGTTAAATCACGCTTGTGTTGACCTCTATGAATGTTAATATGGCCTCAACAAGCACTAATGACACTGTGTGTATTAGCCTTCATGTCTGTCCGTCTAAAGAATTGTGTGTTTGTGTGTTACAGCCTGTCGTTGTTTGCTAAGATTTGTGAGAAGACGGTTCTAAAGCGAGTGCTGAAGGAGCTGTGGAAACTAGTGATGAATACAATGGAAAAAACAATTGTGCTTCCAACGCTCACTGATCAGACGGTATGTTGCAAAAGACGTTCACTTCTACTTTCCTGACCTTTTTTCTGTACTTTTGAATTTCAGTGCCTTTCATTGTGATCGTACATTAACGCATCTATCCTGCCGTCGCTCCATTCTCTCCCCCCCTTTGCTTCTTTAGGTCATTGTAAGTATGTGCGTGTGTGTGACTATTTGCAGAATCGCTCGGCATGAAGAAAGGTTATTCAAACAGGATCCTTAACACCACCCTCTGCAGCCACAGTTCCTTTGTTTCACAATTCTTTGTCCTTGTGGTGGATATCAGTGCATCCAACCTGATTGCGATGGCAGCACGTAGCGCCAGCGGCAACATTTCCTTCCCATGAGTCCCTGCAAAACTGACTGACTGTACGGCAAAGCCCTAAAACCTTTTTCTCTCCCCAGACGTAGCTTGTTTGTTCTGAATGTTTATTTAAATATAAATAAGTCCGTCCTCACTAAACCGCCCAAACTCACCCCTCCCTAAACTGCCCGGCCCTCAAGCACCGCCTACCTTTTCTCCCCCCCTCTTCTCACTTGTCTGGCTTTCCGTGACAGGGCACTCAGATGATCTTCAACGCTGCCAAGGAGTTGGGTCAGCTCTCCAAGCTTAAGGTGACGGAAATAGAAAGCGGCAAACAAATCAAATGGAAAAATATGCATTGCGAATTTTCACCGACTCCTTCGCTTTAATCTGTCCTGCAGGAGCACATGGGCCGAGAGGAGGCCAAAGCTCTAAGTCCCAAACAGTGTGCAGTAATAGAGCTGGCCCTGGACACTATCAAGGTACTGTGCACGCTGTCTCACACAAACACACACCTGGCAGGGAACATGTAACTTTAAAGGATTGTGAATAAGTGTAGCTTTAGAAAAGTATGAGCTGCAAAACCGGCTTCAAATATGCTTTTGTTCCAAAGCTCTACAGAGGACCCACCAAAACAGTTTTATCAGCCGCTGTCCGTCTCTCTGCCTGCCGATTTGCCGTGTTCCCACCTACGATACGTGTGTGACGTCATGTGTGTTACGCAGCAATACTTCCATGCCGGCGGTGTGGGCCTGAAGAAGACGTTCTTGGAGAAGAGTCCAGACCTCCAGTCTCTGCGCTACGCCTTGTCTCTGTACACGCAGGCCACCGACAAGCTCATCAGGAAGTTCGTCCTCTCGCAGAACGCTCAGGGTACGGATTTCATAAGACACCGATTTTTTTTATTTGTTGCTTGGGGGAATTTCTAGCAAATTGTAGCAAATAATGGTTTTAGTTATACACAGTATGTTGAGCATAAAACATGCGTGATAAATAATTTAAAATGTCCTGCTCATGGACCCTGTGGTTGTATTCATACAATCGGTAATACAACTTAAATGTGTTCAAATGCTCTTCTCCTGTTGTCCAAAATGATATTTGGTTGCCGTCCTCTAATGACTGGTGACTTTTTTTTTTTGTCTTTTCTCAGTCCACGGAGGAAAAGGACTCCGGTGCACGGCCAACGAAGACACGCCGCCAGAGAAAGGTACAGTCTGCATGTCCGTGCACACCAAAGTCTACCCGGCCTTATTTCACAGAAATTTCTCTGCATTTTCCTGTTATTTCTGACTTTTTGATGAACAAAAATGGGACCAATTCCACTGAGTATGTCTTTGCAGCATCTGGAGTGGATGCAGTAGGCGAGGTGGTGATGTGCGTGGACATTTTACCCCAACCTAACGGAGAGCACAAGATCAGTATCAAAGGTACAGAAAAACGCAGAGGAGACCGCAACGCCGTTACAGTTTTCTTCTCACGTTGTCTTTCCTTAATTCAACCTCCGTCCATCCCCCAGTGGTGGCTGCTAACGACCTAAAGTGGAAGGCTCAGGGCTTCAGGCCCTTCGTGGAGGTCTACATCATCGGCCCTCACCTCAGCGACAAGAAGAGGAAATTTGCCACAAAGTCCAAGAACAACACCTGGTCACCCAAGTTCAATGAGGGCTTCCAGTAGTGAGTTTCAGCCGTTTCTCCTGCATTATCCTCCTAGTTTTGCATGACCGTTTGAGGTAACTCAACAAATCCGTGATCGTCTCTTGTTTCAGCTCGTTGGGCACAGAGGTCGGTCCAGAGAGCTACGAGCTGCAGGTGTGTGTCAAGGACTACTGCTTCGCCAGGGAGGACCGCACCGTGGGCATGTCCGTGGTGCAGGTGAAGGACATAGCCAGCAAGGGCAGCGCCACCCTCTGGATGCCGCTGGGCCGACGCGTCCACATGGACGAGACGGGCCTGACCGTGCTGCGCATCCTCTCTCAGCGCAACAACGACGACGTGGCCAAAGAGTTCGTCAAGCTCAAATCGGACCAGCGCTCAGCCGAGGAGGGACGCAGCTGAGGGGGACAGGAAGAGAAAGGACACGCACGCACACACAGCAGAGACACAGTAAACTATTCTGCACACCGATAATAGTCCCACCGACATAGATAAACAAGTGTATGTGCAGCATTCAAGCACACATATGAGAAGGCTCTATTGTACATATACCTGCATACATTATGCAACATCCACTTCATCAATGCAAGCATAAAGAATTGTTTGTAAATATGCATATTTCATAAAGAATATTTCAACAGCTCAACCCAAAGCTTTCCGTCTGGGGTTAGTCCAAGATAAGCAAGCCTCAACCCTCAACCATCAATATTCTCCATTACGCATTGCACCTTTTATACGGCGTACATGTACATTGATATGATGCAACGCAGAACGACGGCTAAAAGTGAGGACGACCACTTTGCACTTTTGATTCGCTGCGTCTTCGAGAGAGCTGTCCACGCTTTGCTGTGCTCTCCGTGTGTCCGTCCAGACCTTCCAGTATGTTGCGTCCCCCCCCCCCCCCCGCCCCGCTGGTGGCAACCCCACTGCTAGTCCGCCCTTCCTGTGCTAACGTCCTGCATGTTGACCCCCAGGAAAACTGTGATGCACTTTGTTGTAACCATGGCAACCGTACCCCCTCGTGCATCAAGGTTGGAGCGGGTCTTCACTATTTTGTGATCATGGTACACATATAACCCCGTCCTAAACCGGCTTCATAATAACGACCCGAACTGCTGATTCTGACATGTGTTGATAAAGAAGAGGGAAGTGGCCACACAAAGCAATACCCCAGTGTCTGACACTCCCCTCCAGTGCACATTAACTCCAAAAAAGGGCTACAGGATTGGTGGTTTACGCACTAATAAATACTGTGTATGCTTTTTTTGGCAAATTGACCTCCCTGTTTCACCCCTGTGCCCCGTCGTCCACCTCCTCTGCCATCGATACGCCGCCACGCAGAAAGGCTTTCATGAGGGACGCTGTGGAGGAAGCCCGAAGGACACGCGATGTACGAGGACACTTTTTCCCTGATTGCCTGCACACTAAACTAATCTCTTTAACGCAATAGTCGTTTGTTTGTTCACAAAACCATGACGTTTTTGCGAAGAACAAACCGTCTGAGAACACTGTTGCGTCTTTTGTTTGTGCGTGCGCGCGTGTGTTGATTGATTGATTGTCAGACCTTAAAGGGATTTGAGATTGTGAGCAATATGATCTATTTACACACATAAATGTATGCGCTGTCAATATAAATAGAGGAGCACCAACTGCAATATCCACATCCATGAAATGGTAAAAGTTATTATAGTTTTTATTTTATTACCTTTTGTTATGAATGCATAAAATCCCCCTCCCCGCTGGAAGGGTGTGAGCTTTTTCTCACATTTTGAAGAAGGGAGAAAGTGTTTTTATCCTTGAATTCCTTTTTGCCTTTTAGGACCAAATTTGCACGAACCATTGCTCGTTTTTTCCTCAAACAAAGAAGCCATCGGAGTCGCCGCCAAGCGTTACTGTTGTTTTCAGTCTTGTTAAGTGCGTCCATTCAACAGTGCAGTCGCGTTGTTTTTGTTTGTTTAATAATTATTTCAGGGTACAAGACGAAACTTGACATGTCAGGTTGTTGCCAAAAAAGCAACAACAAAACTATTAATTTATAACCGTCGTCCAGTTTCGGGCTCGTTGGTTGCCTGCTTCATTTATGTACGCACACACATACTGCTGCACACGCACACCCACATCTACACAACGATCTCTGCTCAAGCACAAGAGGGCACATGTGAGATGACACATGCATGCGTGCACGCTGCACAACTTTGTGGAGACCAATGACGCCCACCCTGTGAATAGAATCTACTTACAATTGCATGATGGGAACTTATTCGTGCCAGCACGTGTCTCTTTGATGTAACTTTCGAATTTCCTTTTTCTTTATAATTGCCACGGCTGTGTAATAAGTCATATTGTTTTTCTTTTGTTTTTCCAAAATGCTTGTGAATACGTCATCTGTAACCAATATGAATGTAGTGTCAACACAACTCGCATGAGAGAATTATTTTCTACAAAGGATGTTTCTAATTTGTTTCTTATCATTATTGATCGTTCTTTAATGAGGAGAAAGGGGAACTGGAATGCAGCCTGATTGTGATCTGCTTCCTATTAAAGGGACATTTGTGTCATTATCTTGACGTCTGTTTATTCACTATGTGGATCAAATTCCTGCACTGGTTTGTATGTGTGGAAACGTGTTAATTGAATTTTTAAATCGCATTATATTAACGCAAACTAAACTAATATGTAGAAAAATTAGTGTAGTATGTCAAATGGTTGTAAGATGTCATAGTATATGTAAAAGTCAATTTGTGTATAGAATATATACATACACTCTAGTGTGTCAAAGGTATCAAAAACCTATTACTAGTAGAAAAAAGTAAATAGAAATAGAAATGTTGAGAAATTGCAAAGTGTGTTGTAAAAACTGAGCGATAGAGCAATTAAAAACAAATGCTCGTCTTTCAAAAGTAATTCTATTGAATGTCGTAAAAAGTCATAGTATGTTGAACAGTCAGTGTGGGATGTAAAAAAAAAGTCATTAGTGATCAGTTTTCTATGTTGAAATAAGTGTAAAAAGACAGTAACAAAAACAATGTCAAAAATAGTTTTACTGTATTATCGAAAGATGAAATAACAGATTGTATATGGAATAATTGTTCCGTAAAGAATGCAGTTTGTAAATTAATAGTCATGGAAGAGCGAGGCATAAAATGTAAGGAAAAGTTGACTGCCTCGTACGGCAGGACGGTTTGGTCATACAAAGCAGTAATAAAGTGAGTGTAGTAAGCCATAAAAACGTCGCAGTCAGTGTAGTTTGTCATAAGAAATTTAATTAAAACTGAACTTATATTACAACAAATTAGGATGTGGTGAAAAAAGAACATATACCATCAAAATATTTTTAAAGTGATATAGTATACTATAAAAGGGATCATATAAAGTCATAGAACAGTATGGCGTGTAAAATGTCCAGAAAGGGTTTCATAAGAATGTCATAACGTTATTTTCATCGGTTTTGCTTTTATCTGCTGCCCCCGAGTGGCACAGACGCACCTGGTTCACCCCGAAAACAACCAAAAAATAAAGACACCACACACAGTCATATTTTACAGTAAAAAAATGAAACCAAAAACGACTTTATTAAAGAAGCATAAAAAATAAAACTCTTGATACATTTCTCATAACCGTCAAGTCAGCTCAAATTATACGATTATACAATTTTTCTGGCTCTTGGTTAAAAGGTCCATAAACTTTCAAATAAAATATATTTCAATTTTAAAATTTCTTCAATAATTTTCTCATTTTGTTATAAATTGCCTATATGTAGTACACAGAAAATAAGGAAAATAAAAAATAATGGAAAATAAAAATAAATTTGAAGTAATAAAAAGGGTCACATTATTGTCTGGGATATTTAGGTAAGCAAATAAATTGTAAAAAATAAAGTGTAAAAAGTTTTTGTTTTTTTATCTTAAAAATTATTAGCTAATGCCAGATGGCTTGAAGACATGCAGATGGTTAACTTACAAATAATGATACATGTTCTTTAGAAACTACACTTATCTTCATTTACGTCATTTGCTTTTGAAAACAAGATCCCAATGATTGTATTCCGGGTATTTACACACACACGTCAGGCCTGAAACCTATTGTCAACGTTTTACATTTTGGTTCTGCATACAAAGAATTAAAGCCAAAAATAGAAGAGCTGCGGCTCAAGGGGTGTCACCCCTCACTAGCAGGGCTCTCTCTGCATCCCCCCTCCTCAAATCACAATAAAAAGGTCAGAGGTCACTGGCTCGCATGCCTCAGGAAACCCTGTTTTCAAACCTTGTGGAAGGAAATGGGGGAGGGGTGAGTTTGGCTCAAAATAAAATAAAAATCAGCAGTCAATCTGAAAAAACTCTGTACCTTTTAAACAATTAAACTACTGTACATTAAACCCTACCATCTTCTTATTGGCCAGAAACTTCCCAGTGCAACACACGGATTTACATTAGTCCCATCTGGCAAATACAACACGCTCGATTCCTCTGACACGGCGACTCAAAAGGGGGCTTTTAAGATCGACCTTAGACCGGTGACGCGGATCCGCTCAGTTCGCCGCCCTGAGAGCCAGTTCTGACGGAAGTGATGATCGGGTCTGCTGTGCTCTGCGGGGGTTTAGACTGAGCACTGAGAGCCCCCCCACCCCCACTACTACTAACTGGGTTGGTTGGTCGCATCGTTTCAGTAGAGAGTTGCACCAAAGCACCATGGGAGAGTCTTCACAAAGACTACCAGTTTCAGCTCCTGGGTAGATTTTTCCTACACACGTGTGGACACATGAATTAGTGCATTACTGCAACAGGACAGCGGCTTATTGGATTCCTCTGTGCAGCTGCTGCTGCCCTCGTCACTTAACTTAGCAAATCAACGGTCAGACGGCAAATAACTTTAACATCTGGAGACAACGAAAGCGCAGCCAGAACGGCCCTTACTCACACATTATATACTCAAGTAGAGCTGCCACCCCCGATATTAAAACCCGCCCTGATCAGAGACCACGTCCAGAGAGGAGGAGAGACGGCGGTGCCCCACGCTCTGCTGCCAGGGCATGAACGCGAGGACTGTATGGGGACAGTTTGGAAAATCTAATGAATTAGAAAAGAAAAAAAAAGAAGCAAAAACATTCTGCAGCTGCTGGGATTTGACCACAAAGTGTGTCTGGAAGCCCTGGATGACCTAGCTACTAGCTGCCGTAAAGGATAAGTTCTACCTACTGCGCGTGAGCCTCAAAATGTGATTGTGTGTCTGTGCAGTCAAGAGGAAGCCCTTGAGAATTACATGTGTCGCTTTAATTCTGTGGTGATGGCTTGTCTCATTCAATGAGCGGATTCCATGCATGTACAAAAAAAAAAAAAAAGGGCCACAAACGTTTTCCACCACACCAGCGTCGCCCAAGTCATACGTACAGTATTAACACTATCGAGGCGGTTACTTCAAACTCACACTGAATTCTTTAAAAACCACTAACACAAAACAGTATTCAACCGCCTCATCTGGAGTTACTCGACAATGCTGCGGAAAACAAAGAGGACAACGCTTACAAACCATATAGTGCACCGCGGTCGGCCAGGAGTACACACAGCGCTGCATGGCTGCGAGTGTGTCATCTGAGAGAGAGAGAGAGAGAGAGAAAGGGGGGGAGAGAGGGGGAGGGAGTGCCGTACAGCTTGGCTGTGAGAGCAGGGTTGGTGACCAAAAACAAAAACAGTAAGAGCCGTTTCTTATCTTTTTAGAGGGGCCAGAGGTTACAGTGCATGAGAAGAAATGGTTCAAACGGGCCCCTCGCTCCTGCTCCGCGTGGGGCAGAGAGGCCGCCTCTCCGTGACCTTAAGTGGACAAAAACATTCATGTGTGATATTTAGAAAAGCCCCGTCTTATCTTAAGAGTTTAAAATATACCTGCGAGCCGCACGCTCGGCAGCCACGAGTCCAAAACTAGTAGAAAAATGCTAAATAAGCCGATCGAAGTGTAACAGACGGAAGGAAAGTGTCCCGGCGTGGACGGACCAGAGCGATGTCTTCCACTGGGACCGTGAGCGTGTAAGTAAAAAAAAAAAAGGGGGAAAAAGGAGCGCGGCAGCAGGACAGGAAGCAGATCTTAGCGTGGTGACGACACACAATGGCGCTGATGAGTCGGCATTATTGCCAACAGAGGGATTGTGGGCGGAGATTGGGGAAAACTGACCTCAGAGACATTCCTGTGGTGTGACTAACGGCACCTTGCACCCCCTCATTTTAGGGACAATTCGTGTGAATCAATGCAGCAGTGACAGTTTGAATGGGACGCTTTTAAACTCATCCAACGCGTTATTGAATTTGATCAATTTAAAAAGAGATGCCCGTTGTCGGCATTCATTCGGCAGCTCATTTTTGTGTGGCAGAGAGAAATCGGGAAGTCGTCGTCGTCGAAAGGGTTCCCTCTGCGTATTGTTCTGATATCGGCCCGACTACACGTGGACCGAAAAGTTCCAAGCTTGCAGAAAAATAGCGACCGGGCCGCTGAAACGGCCACTCGGGCGAGCGGCGGATGGGGAGCCGAGGCTTCCGTTGGAGCGGTTTGCGGTCGGTCAAGGACATTAAGATACGGAGTAAAAAAATCGCAGGCCTCATCGATAGCTCCATTGAAAAATATCTGTTAAGTACAAAAGTGTCAAAAGGAAAGGCTGTGAGACAGAAAGCAGAGATCTGAAGAAGCCAGAATGGAGAGATGTGGAGACAGACGAGCAGGGCGGCTGCTCCGGGTCACAATGAAGGCCTGAAGAGAGATAAGACACTAGTTTCCTTCCAAAAGTTCATCACTGAGAGACCACACAGTGTGCAGATCCAGTTTCGAAAAGAAGTCATCGCAATTATTAATATTATTATTTATCTTAACATTTGCCAGCGGAGGAAAAAAAAAAAAAAGCAATATTCGTATCGTATCATCGCGCGCATGGACGTTATTAGTGTGAATCCTTCCCTCGGCTCTGCCACGGCTGTTGCCCCCACTTCAGTCCTCCTCTTGCCCCCATTCCCCGGCCGCGGCATTAGGAGAAGATGCGGATGCACTGTGTGGTGGGGGTGTGGCAGACGGGGCACTCGGGGTCAGCTGACTGGCAGATCTGCCCGGCGCACTCCATGCAGAAAAGGTTGTGGCCACAAGGCACCAGGGCCGCTGTCACCTCGCTCTCAAAGCACACAAAGCAGTCCCTGTTGATGCCGGGGCCGACGCCCACGAGGCCCGGGACCCCGGGGCCGGAGCTCCCTTTCAGCCGGCTCAGCATCCCCGAGCTGAGGCCCACGCCGCTGCCGCCTCCCTCGGAGTCAGTGGGCGAGCCGCCGGGCAGCGAGGAGGCCGAGCAGGAGGAGTAGCCGGTCGACGAGCCGCCGGAGCTGGAGCTGGACGCTGCCGAGAAGGAGCCGCCCGCGACGCCGCCGGACTGCAGCCAGGAGAGGGTGCTGAGGGGGTCGCTCTGCGCGCGGCGGGCCAGCGGGTGATCCAGGGCGCCCACGCCCGTGTCCTGAGGCAGAGTCGGAGACAGCCGCGGGGTGATGGCGCCGCCGCTGAGGCCGCTGCTGTTGCGACGCACGGGCTGCTGCTGCTGCGCCGAGCCGGCCGTCTTGTTGCCCGATCCGCCGTTGATGAACGGCGCCCAGATGTTAGCGGCGCTGAACTCAAAGCCCAGTTCGTCCGAAGAGGGGAGCCCCGGGGTGGAGTCGCCCCCGAAAGTGAAACCCCCTCCCGCGCTGCTGGAACCTGTGCTAAACGGGCTGGTGGGGCTACCTCCCTCGTTGGCCTTGCGCGCGGCGGCGGCGAAGTTGTCTGAGCTCATCCCGCCGTTGTGAGCGTGATAGGCAATGGACGACGACATCTTCCGGCCGGATGAGTGATGCATGGCTATGGGAATAGCGGAAGGGGGCGGGGAAGACGGGGGAGGAGGCGGGCCGGAATGGTGGCCGGTGGCCCTGGACCACAGAGACGCCCCCAGGCCTCCGCTCAGGGCGCCGAGGCCTTCCAGGCTGACGTCGGTGCCGTTGGAGTGGAAGTCGTTGTCTCCTTGCAGGTCCACAAAGGTCCCGGTTCTCAGGGTGATGTGGGTCTCGATCTCCTCTCTCGCTCGGTCCACGTTCTCCGGCATGCCGGTCACCTCGAACACCGGGTCCTTCTCCCTGCTCGGTGTCACGATGTAGGTGTGGGTCTGCTGCTGGATGCGCTTGATGGTTGCTCCTTTCGGTCCAACAACTAACCCAACTACTCTGTAGGGGACCCTCACCTGGATGAGCAACAATAGAAATGCCTCAGGTCAACAAAGGACAATAGTGGTGTAGTTTTGTCCCTGTTTTTATTGGAGAGAATAAAGGAAACAACACAGTAGGACAACTAAGCCACAGGGTTTATGTACCTGGATAGTGGTCTGTCCGGGTAAGTGCGGTGGTCCCGGAAGGGAGCCGGTCCCGCTGCCGGTGCCGCCGTTTCCTCCTCCTCCTCCCGCTGCTCCTGCCGCGCCTCCGCCTCCGGGTCCTCCAGCTTTGCAGCGGGACGCCCGGATCATAGAGAAGTGCTCAGCCGCAGAGACAATTTCGCGCTTGGCCATCTCCACGTCCTCCCTGCGCCCCGTCACGATGAAGACCGGCTCCTCACCTCGGACCGGGGTCTTGATGTAGGTGTTTGTCTTGGCACGCAGGGCTTTAATCTTACAACCTGTTCAAAAACACACACCGAGCTAGTTAAACTAGAGTGTGTTTTATCAAATTAAACAGTTACATTTTCTATAAATCTAATAATTAAATTGAATATCATATTCAAAAGTCCCCGGGCACCACACAGGACACGTATGTGGGGCGCGGAGGACAACATGCGGGACATCCACGAGGCGCCTGCAGCGCCGCTCGAGCCGCTGCTGCTGTTTCTTTAAATATGGACGCTTCGAACTCGGCGACCAATGGGGCGCGAGGAGCGTGATGTCATTCTGGGAAGCAGAAAGCATGGCTTTTTCAAACAAAGGGAACAATGCCGTAACGCTGCCGCGGCCGCGGCGGACGGTCCAAACCCCCCCACCATCCCCCCTAACATGTGTGTGTATTTAAAGCCACGTCCATATACAGATAAATGATGGGAGGAAGGGGGGAAAAAAGAGCCGAGTTGCGTCTTAACGTGTCGGCGGAGGAAGGAGCTGGGTGCAGGGCGTATCACCGCCCCGCGCCCGCTGCCCCGGTTCGGCGCAGCGACGCGCACCGCGGAGACGAGGAGAACAAATACACGTGTATTTTTTTTTTTTTTTGCGTGGGTTAAACGCGAGAGGTGCGGGTCCCGCGCCGCCTGTCGTGATCCGCGGGTGTATTTAAAAACCCGTCATATTTCCTTTGGTGCAGGCTGCTAGACATGTCCAGACTCCCCACAATCTGCCGCTTTGTCTGACCCTCGCCCACCCCTCCCCCTCTCTCCTCAACCGCACTCTCCCACTCACTCCTACATTGAGGCATTGTCTAAATATTGTTTTAAAATGTACAAACGTATTGGATACACCGGGTGAATATTTTACGGTTTTAGCATGCTGGCATTTTTTTAGACGCGCCAAGGTCGGGCTGTAAAAGTCCCGGGACCCTCCTCCCACCGGACCGCCACCCAAACAAAGGACGAGCCGCTCGTAAACATAAACACCGAGCGACTCCTCGCGAGCGCGCGCACGCACGCCTTACCTTGTCGCCCCACTATTTCGGCCACATGTTCCGAGCTGGGGACCGGAACGCACTCGGTCATGTTGACACTCCGCTTCCTGCTGCAGAGGACGGAGCTTTGTTCCCCGTGGAGCATGGCGTGGGAGCCGGCCATGTGGTACCCGCCCGAGCCGTAGTACTCCGGGGATGGAGAGCAGGACGTCGGCGAGCCCTGGGAGCCGCTCGGGTGCTCCAGCATCTGCAGGTCCACGTAGCCCACGCCGTTGCAGCCCTCGGACCCCGGTCCCTGGGTCCCGTCCAGGGTGTCCACCTTCTCCAGGGCCATGAGTGACAGCTGGTCCAGGGCGAAGCGAAGCACCTCTTGGTGGTCGTCCTCGCGGGACTCCTGGTCCGTCTCTCGGGGCAGACCCACGCCGCCGTGCTGGCTGCTGATCACCACGTCGTGGTCCATGATCTCGGGGTGGAATAAAGGGCTAGGCATTGTGCGTCTGCGTGGATCTCACATCAGATCGCGGGTGCCTGATGGGAGTGAGCTCACCCACTTCTGGAGAAGAAAAGGAATAAGAAGAAAAAAACACCCGGAGGAAAAACATAAATAATGAAAAATAACAGTAATCGCGTGTTTGTTTACCATTAAAACATAGAAGAGGACGAGCGGAGAGGAGCCGCGCACCGCAGCGTGCGTTAGCGGTGCGGGTTTGAGCGCCTTGCTTTGTCTGTTGTTGCTTCTTGTCTGACAACTGAACGCATCCAGGAGGCTGGTTTGTTTTGTCAGATCGTGTCTGTTCTGCCCCACAAGTGAACAAAGTACCCCCCCACCCCCCATACACACACAGACAGAGACCCGAAATAACCCGTGTGGCACAGATTCCAGACATATATGACGTTATAAGTGTGTGACATTTGTGCACCGGTCGCCTTGGAGAAAAACAGGGATTACATTCTGTTGTTAGCTTCATGCTAACATGCTAGCTCCACATAGTCGGCAACCGGTCACGTTGTCGACCCCTTTGTTTGGGAGCACCGCGGCTAGCTGGTTAGCTCCGGCGCTCACTGACAGGCTGCCTCTCACAAAGGCAGCCGCGGCGATCTGCATCTTTTTTTTTTAACATATATATATCTTTTTTTTAAGTGAGAAAACACCAGGAACTTACTTTATGTTGCCTTTGTCGAAGAGATCCCGTCTTCGCGTGACGCCCGGTTTTTTTTTTCCTCAAAGGGGAGGAGATGAGAAGCAGCCAGAAGCAGCGCTAGGGAGCTAGCGGGTAAGCTAACTAGCACGCCAAATGGGGGGGGGGGGGAGTGGAGTGGGTGGTTGGGAGGGAAGGAGGAGGAGGAGGAGAAGGAGAAAATCGTTCAAACCCGAGAAGAGAGCCCTGTTGTTGTTTTCTTTCCCCCTCTCTCTCTCTTCTGGAGAGACGAAGCGTGATTCCCGGGGTGTGTCGCCCGGTCTCGGCTCTGCGTACCTTCAGGAGGAGCGAGCCGCTGGAATCCAACGTTCGCGGTTCCGCTTTAGACACAAAACACACGCGCACGCACAGTGTTTCTGGGCTCGCTGCTGCTGCCTGACCCCGGTCGGTCCGCCGCCTTTGTCTCGCCAGGCGCACGCCGCTCCGTCTCCCGCACACGGCCCTGACGTCACCCGCGACACAACAATGGGTTCAAAGGCCACATGCAGCGAGGGAGGGAGGGATGGGAGGAGAGAGAGAGGGAGAGAGGGAGCATCCACGGTCAAGTCACCTCTGCTGGCACTATTGTGTCTGGCAGTCTGCGGGGAACTACCCCCCCCCTCTCCCCCTCCTCCCCTCCTCCCTCCTTTTTTAATGCATGTTCTGCACCCTGAGTGTTAACGCATCGATCCACGTTTTAGAAATGTGGTCATGTCTGGGTGTGTTCATCATGGCTACCAGGGGCTGGTTCGACAAAAGCGTTGGATGGTGATCGTGTGTGTGTGTGTGTGTCATCATTTGTGCTTTCTAGGGAGCAGGAAAACAATAACAAAAAAAAATGATCGAGGGCAATATTTTCTATTTGGAAGAATGTAAACACCTTCAATGATTAAAGGCAGACATTTTTCTTGCTTCTCGAGCTGAAAGGAACAACACAATTGGGATTTTTCTTTATGTATCAACAGAAATGTATTTTAAATTCTAAAATATGTATACCGTCTGTGAAAATAGCCACGCCTAAACCGTTATTTTTTCTGTATTGAGCTGTATTTGTTGTTTTTATTTCATGCAAAGCATGCGTTTCCCTGCTGAAACGATCCAAAAGGGGCGTTTGTTAAGTATGAAATCTATAAAAAAAATATCACAATGTGTTATTCTTAATTTAACTTGACCTTAACTAAAAGACTTACAACTTGTAGCACTTAAATTGTACTTGTAACACCACTTATAGCAAATTGGCTTATTTTATGAAATCACACTTGTTTCTTGTTCCTCTGAGTTTGCGTCCCTATGGTTGAAATGTACTTATTGTAAGTCGCTTTGGATAAAAGCGTCAGCTAAATGACATGTAATGAAATGTATGTACGCTTAGCAATGAAATGCTTGATTAGAAAAGCCTGGTCCGTGATAGGAGAATGAAATCCGCTGTGAAACACATCTGTATTATAGTGTGATGAGTTGTGCCTGAAAAATAAAAGATTGTAACTTTGGTGAAATAGCTATATAAAAAGCTAATATATTAGCTTTTTATATAGCTATATATATTAGCTTTGGCCCAGACAGTACCTGTAATGACTGATTTCCAAAATCCACTAACGTCAACATAATCATGGTATGTGAATATTTAAGCAACCTTTGATCACAAAATCTAAAAACATGCTCACTTACTGCAACCTGCTGGATTTTAAAATAATTTCCAAACACCACACTAAACACCCGCCGTGAAAGAGCTGCATTTATTTCACAGTGGTATGGAGACAAATAATGATTCTTGTAATGAGGTACAGAACATCTTGAGGCAAGTTACATCAGTGTTTTATTGGTTTCTGTATTTTCTGAAGGTACACACTTTTTCTGTTACATATAAAACTCAAATGTAGCCGGCAAACAGTACTGATAATTCTTTAGTCAACAAAAACACCCAGACTTGAACTTCAAAACCATGTAAACTCGAGTTATTGTGAGAAATAACACTGCTTTAAACTAAATTTGATTATTCACATCCACAACAGTGCCATGTGCATGTAAACATACTGCAACCTTTCTATGCTTCCAAACATAAACACGATACACCTGCAGCGCCAGAGTAAAATATAAAAAAAGAAAGATGTCAAAAAAGAAACACACTTAAGATGGCGACATGAAATTATACATTCAATACAAACACACACGCGTGCACACACACAAAACACATCTTTTTTTTTAAACTTTTTTTTTTTTTTTACTTTGAGCTTTAACAGCTGTTTACAAACTGTAACACTGCATTGTGTAGAGAATCATCCACAACTGTCGTAAACTTCCTTAAAAGTAAAACTACTTACAGGAACAGTCATTTTGTTTTGATTCGACAAAGTATCCACGATGAAATGGTGACGTCATCGAGACATGAAACAGTATGTAGAGTCTAAAGAAAGTTGCCTTACATCGGGAGAGGTCAAAATGAACTGGAAATCCAAAGCACCCTTCCAGAATTACACCGTTGAACGTAAAAAAAAAAGAAATAATAATAATATTAAAGAAAACAGTTTCAGTTTAGGTAAACAAAATGGGTAGAACGTCTGCATTTACCGTCTATTTCATCTCAAAGTGTATAAAAATCTTCATGGAGCCAATTATTTGAAAAGGAAAGGAGTTTACCAGCAAACTTCATCTCAAACAAGCCTGTGGCGGAGCCGAGACAGAGAGACGCGTTAGATGTACTGAAGATCTTCACGACGCAGGACGATCAAACAGAGGAAACGGGTGGACCAACAGAACCGGCTCTGAAGTCGCGTGTACCTTGGCTATAATTCCTCCTTGTCCACCTGCTCCACCTTCTCCAGCGCTTTGTTGGCTGCGGCTGCGGCTGCAGTGGTGTCCTCTATGTGAGCCAACATGTCGGCTGTGAGGGCTTCCTCCAGGCGCCGCCGCACGTTCTGCACCAGGTCCTCCTGCTTCCTGGGAGACACAGCGGAGGATTACGGCGGCAATTAGGAGCATTCTGGCATCCGGCATGCGGGTGAGAGCGTTAACCGCCGCGTCTCACCTGATGTCCTCATCCGTCACCACAAAGGCTTTGCAGAGAGGTTGCGACGTGTTGAGCCAGACTCCGGGGTTTTTCTCCACAGCGGCCGTGAGTTGTCCAGTGACAGGTGAGGGGCTGGTGTGCAGAGCGCTGGCGATGGCAGAAAGAAGTGTTTTATCCGAACACGCCGGCCCGACGCCTAGAAAGAGAACGGCAGGGCGGCAGAAGTCAAGCAGAGATTCGTCGCCTTGAATCACACAACGTGGTCATGTTTGTTTCGGTTACGCTCACCCTGTAGGCCTTTGGGAAGATCCATCGTTTTCACCAGCTCCTCGGCGATATCAAACGCATTTAAACCGCCCAACTTCCTCTCCCAGAACAACTGAAGATTGAGGCGAATCCCCCCCCCCCAAAATAATATTAAAACCATCAAAAAGGTTGAATCAACCCTTCAGCACGCTCTAAATACCAGCAAAGCCAGAAAGCCAAATAAGAGAACAGCCGGTATCATGACGGTAACACAGCGGGGAAAACAATACAGCTACTTACAGGAACCGTTTCATTTACAATTTATAACACCAATGAATTTAAGAGGTGAAACGTGCACGGTGACCTACTTGTTTCGGCTGGTCCACAGCCTTCTGCGGGTCCGTCTTCACCTTGTTGTTGGGGTGATTGGTAACCTTGGTGACTGGTTGTTTGAAGATGGAAGCCGTCTGTCGAACTGGTAGTGTTGTGTTTAAATCCGGCTTGTTCTTTAAGAGAGAAGTTTTAAGAATGACATTTGTTACACACCAGCTACAACCGACATAGTTGTGTGACTGAGTCATTGTTTCATCAGTGCCGATTCAATTCATCAATTAACATTGCAATGCATTTGGGAGGTATTTCAAGATATTTCAGCTGAACAGGCAAAATAAAAAGATGTAGTGATAACATAAGCACTGAATATCCCTCGTAGTAAAGTCATCTGTCAATCATGAGGTCTATGGTTTAACAGGCAGGGAGGCAGAAACACGTCTATGAAGGAGCTTCCGGTTTCTACTGCTAGGATTTAAGAATCTACACGTGTCCAAAACCATAACGCAGTTACACACTCATGGTCCAGATGAGTGTACAACTGTTGATTAGTGTGCGTTGCCCCTGCAAAACAAACAAAAAGAAGAGGATGGTGCAGGGATCCCGTCAAGCAGCACTGCACGTCCAGCTACCAACGACTCACCAACACCCAAAACAAAACGCGTCCTCACCCTGATTTGATGGTTGACCTCGTACAGATTCTTGTGCCTGCTGCGCTGCCCTTTGGTCAGCAGCGACCAGCCGGCCCGGGAGTGGCTGGCGTTCACATCCGCGTGAAGGTTGCTGCCCAGGCTGCGGACTATCTGGGGCTTGTTGAGGATGCGCTTAATGGGGACGCTGGAGAGAAGAGACACAGAAGAAGAGTCAACACGACATGAACCTCTTCATGAAACTAAAAGGCGTCGATGCACTTGTGCCCCCCCCCCGTTGGAGTGAGGTGTAGTTAGTAGGTCGAGGGTTTTGCGGCAATGCAACTATTACTAAGTATTATACACGTGCAGGTCGTCCCGCTGTCACGGGTCCAATGACGAGGACTCGGGACACGTCATTCAAACACGTCTGCTCACGCCCACAGCCGGCGGTGCGATCGATCCGGCACAGTTGAGCGGCCGATCTCGGGTCGTCTTTGGGTGTTTCGTAGCTGCAGCTTTGCGGGGACTTTTGTCACAGTAGCGCAACGTAGCTGCCGTTTTCCCGCAGCCTTCTTCCGGCCGCCGTCGTCCGGGGACGAGCGCGGCTCGTCGGAGGAACCAACGCAGACATCCTCCATCGCCGACGCGCTGGGCTTTTATTTTTATTTTATTTTTTTCCGCGAGCCGAACCGAGCTGCGGCGGATATTTCGCGTCGCTACTTTTGGCGCAGACGCGCCGCGGCCCGACGCAGCGCAAATCATGCGTGTGTAAACAATGAAACTCCGCTAGCTAATCAAGCTAGCAGCGCTGACAACGTCAACGGACCGGCGGCCGCAGCGTCGATCGCGCCTTCGAAGTTGCGAGTTTCTAAAGTCCGTGGACTCAAACCCGCGGTGGAAGGTCACGTTCGGGCATCGTGAGAAACGCGCAAAGTAACGCAAGACTTGAGTAACCGCGCAGTGTTGTTCTCAACTGCGAAAACGCATGTATGCGTGCGTGCATTTCCTGCAGAGAAACTTTCACCTCAAGTCTTCCGACTGGACATTTTAGAGTCTCACCCTTTTCTTTCCATGGTCTCGGTTGTGTGGATCTGCTTGCCGGGGGTTCGGGCTCATAAAAGATAAGAAGCCAGCTAGCTGCCTATTGTTGCACTCATAGTTTTTCACCGAGCCCGGTTTGTTATCGATCCACTGCCTGTCTCCCGTCAGGACCTCCACAACAGCAGATCACTCCGCCACGGGGCCTCGCAGCACAATGAGCGGAAGACTTCCGCGACACTGTAAAGTAGTGCGAGAAGGACGCGCCAGGTTTCAAATGATCCGTCAGCTGCACAGCGTCGAAGATGGAAAGGAACTCGTCTTAAAGTAATTATATTCAAACAAATATTATACTTTGTACAATTTCGAGGTTGTTTTGTACTTGTATCATATTTAGGTGAAACATTCCTTTGCAAAACGCATGATACTACGTGACAACATTGTTAATACATCTATAAATTAGAAGTAGTTTGACAAAAAAACACATGGCCCTACAAAAAAAATGCTGCTTAAACATTTGTAAACTTATACTAGAAGTATACTTAGCAAAAAAGTACTTAACGTTCAATGCATCTAAGCTAAGTACGTCCTTTTGTGTAATTTCTATTCCATTAATGAGCTCCCTTAATGTTATCGCATAACATTTACTTTGTAATCTATGGTCACACTTAGAAATAAGATAACACTTTTATACAGAAGAAACTCCACCATTTAAAATCCCAAATTCTGCATAGGAATGGGCTGTACTTGTATACTGACTTAATGTCATCATTCACCCATTCATACACTGAGGACACCGGACTTTGACCGGCCAATCCTCTGATTCAAGGATGACCGTGTTCTCCACTCCCCCCAGGAACAGGTCTTCTCTCCCACGTCATTTGGCTGCCCTTTTAATACATGTGTTCCGTTGAAGGCTCGTTTTCATCATTGATTAACACAGATTTTGTGATCAGCAGTAGTTTTTAGGTATATAACAAATCGGGTTTGCACAAGTTTTTTTGTTTAAGTCCAAGCAATGTGTTGTGGGCTGCATTTAGGATACAAATACGCGTTAAATAATTGCAGGTGAAATAATTATACACAACCACAATAGAGGTTATATCTCACATACTTTACTTCTCTTTAAAACAATTACAGTGTTGGACAGAAGTCGATCAGGTCTGACAAACATAAGACCGATGATTCAAATAACTACCCGACACCAAAAGAAATGGTAAAAAAGAAAAAGAAAAGTCCATCTATTGTTGGTGCTTTCATTTTCCTTCCGTCCAAGTTTTCACTGTTTGAGGAATTTTGACTCCGGTTTGTTTCATGCTGATGGAGAGAACAGTTCAATGTTTGCGGAGCCGCAGGATGAAGACGACCGCTTTCAGTGGCCTGGCAGCCAATGCAGGCTGAGGCAGTTATGGTTCCTTATTGAAGTCTCTGGCACCGACCTGACTGGGGGGAAATAAAGTCATTAGTTTGAACGTTAAAAGAGTGAACAGGGTTGTGACCGACGAATAAAAGCTGGAGGTAAAGTCAGCAAGTTCAGGGGACAAACGTGAAAGCGCATTTGTCTGTTCTTAAATGATGGGATTTTTTGTTTTTTCACAATCCCAAAAAAAATCTGTCAAACAATGTTCGTGGATTTCATTGGATTTGTCGGTTGTACATCAACAGATTTGGACATTTTCAGGCCAAATCACTAAGCTGCAGAGTGGCGGAAGGTTTAGGAGATAATCCTGTCTTAATAGAAGCTGCAACATGGATTCTGGTCCCCTGACGCCTCTGAAATACCTGCCACTTATTGTTCCTTCAGTCCTGATGTTTTATTGGGACCAGGTCCAGAAAGAGAATTGACCAAATTTGCTAGACTACTTCATGAAGACTCATTTTCAGTTAAGTTGTAGCAAAGCAAATTCAGGCTAGTATTTTTCCACGCACTTTCTGGCGGGCTGACATATTTTTTGACTTCAGTCAAAAACTTAAAAGGTCGATAGAAAATGTAGTCAAATAAATGAAATACATAATACAAGGATAAAATATAAGTCTCTATCCAAATGAACCCCATGGAAGGATAATAGCTACATATCATGAACCATTATTGTAAAGAAACCTATTGATTGGTCAGTAATGTGGCATCGCTCCATATGCCTGTAACCTGAATAGAAAAACAATGCTTAAGTGCTTATTAAGCCTATAGGCATACTTACAATGCATTGTAAACATAAATAATAATAAATAATCATTTATTATTAATAGTTATTATTATTAGTAATAATAATAAAAAGTTTATTATGTCTTAATCCGTATAAATCCCAATACGCATTCGCATTGACAACTTTTTTAGGATGTCTAGATCAATGGTCGCTTTCACCACCCAATTGGACACATTATTTGACAGAATTGCATTGCATACAGTCTGTCTCACAAAAGATATGGGCTGCCCTCAGACGTCGACATAGATGTGTGGATGACATTTACGTAACACAAGGGACACGAAGATGGGGAATAAATTGGACCTTCACTAAAACGAATGACATAATGAGTTTTGGGGGAATATGACTTTAAAAAGCATGACTTGTAAAGTAAGTGAACTAAACAACAACAAAGTAAACAACCCTACATGCAAGATGCAAAAAGAATCAACATTTGTCTGGATTGGAGAACATACTACAGGCAGACTTGTTGATGCAGTTTAGATAATGTGCAACAGTGAGAATTAGCAATAGGTGGAAAAATAATGCATAAGTTAATTTATAAGGTCTGTGTTAAAGAGTCTAAATATATACTTATACTATAAAATATACAAAAATAAGATGACACATGAGTCAGTGACTGTGGCTCCTTTTCAGCCCCAAAACCCAAATGTGTTTGTAATTATTCTAAAAGGAAGACATGATAATTGTAATCTAATTCACCTCATTGAAAACAGATAACTGTGGAGCATTTTCAATTAGGACAATAACACAACAGTTTGTGTAGTTTGAGAAGTCAGTCTAACTTATTTCTGTACACGTCACTGAGACTAACCTTAGTGTCTCTACTCGTCATTCTTGAATTTGCCGCTTACGTAGGGGACATAATCCAAAATCAATCTCCAATCTGTGAAGTGGACCAGGGCGACGCCTCCTGCTGTGCCCCAAACCGCCATGGTTGGGATCCTGTGAAGTGAAAACAGGCAATATGTACAAAACATTCTTCCCATTTTATTTACACGTAATCAAAGTTAAATGTGAAGACACATATTGATTCTATGGACAAACAACAAACTGGCGAGTCATGGCTGACGTGTGTGAGTAATGCATGCCATAAATGATCCCAATAGTTAATTAATACTTTAAATGTCACATCAATAACCTTGTTGGACTAAGTACACATTTAAAACATACATTTTAGCAAATACCTGAGTTTAGACTAAATGATGGCTGGACAAATCTATATGGTAAATAATTTAAAACTAATATATCTATCCAAGTGAGATCAGTGTCAGCTATTCAGTTGGTCATCTTAAAATGGAAATAAATGACAGCGAGGATCGGTAACGTTGACTTGGTTACTTAGTTATAACAATAATTGTAGGCAAATTGTAGCAATTCCAGAGTTTAAGTGAGAGGAGATAAAGTATAGCATGTCCCCAAAGCAATGACCTCAGCTAAGCTAACAGCTAACGTTAATGTTAGCTAAGGACACACCGATATGCTGTTGTCTTATAAAGTTTTACTAGTAAAATATATACAAAACATACCATGATTTGGCAATGGCCACATACTTCGCACCAACCACTTTACTGATCATTTCGGCTGAATTGTGTCCTCCACAAAACGCAGGATGCGCCGCTTTAAAAGCAGTAAGAGAACTTCCGGTGTGGTGAAGGCGACTCGTGCGCATGTGCGTTGACTACTTCCGGTTACTCATGAAACAAATGTCACAATAACAAAACATAGATAACGCAGATTTTTTTTCTGGACCTAATGACGAAATTGTCTCCCATTTAGAGTCCTTTAAAAAAATACATTTGTTACAACTGTATTTCGGTTGAGATTTTGCTATTAGGTGCTTACTTAAAAACGCATCACTTATCAAACTAATATATATTGATTTGCAAAAACAAAATCGGATATTATTCGACGAGAACAGTTCCAATGTGTTGGCAAGGTTCTGTTTTCTACCGAGTGCGGTGTAATCTGAAACCAGTGGGAGTTTTGAGTGCAGCTCACTTCCGCCACGTAGCGAGCAAATCACGCTGTTGCTCCGCCATCCAAAGACACACACGGATTCGTTCCGGGGCTTCAGTTCACTTCCGACCGGAATATATCACCATGGCAACGTTTAGTGAGCTCCCAATCTGCTCCGGAAGAGGTTATCAATTTATACAAATAGAATTACCGCCTACTGACCAATTGAAGTGCGTTACGTTGAGATTAAATTAACATTAGACAATTCCGCAGAAAATTAAAGTCATAAAGCAGAAAGCAATGTTTAAACAGGCGCACGTGACTGACAAAATGTTTAAATGAACAGATGTATAATCTCACTGCATCATCTAGAGAAAAATATCAGCATTGGATCGGCATTTTGACCCAGCTGACATTTACAAATTGTGGATGCAGTGTCCCTTTGCTGGTTAACTGTATATATTTTGTTTAATGGAAAAATTATGTTTAAACATTATTTTTGATTTGGTCCCAAGTCTACTTCTCACTCTTGGGGGTGCAGCTGAAGGAATATGTCTAAGATATTGTTGCTTTGGCAACACATTAATTTAAGTTGTTGGGTTAGTTAAGGCACATAACCAAAATAAATCCTGGGTATGTTGCTTTGTGGTAAAGTCCTCTTGTTGCATTGTAGAAAGAAAAAATCTCTATTTTTATCCATGAGTTAGGGAAAAAAACAGACATTGGATAAGCATGGTGTTTGTTATTAAAAATGGCACATTTATTGCTACATTACTGTTATATACACAACAGTTCTCTATATCTACTTTATATATAAAAAATAGGAAACTGGAGGCACTTTGAGGACATAGCCTACATAGATGTTGTCCCCAAACATGAGTGAAGACAGAGAGATTTGTAGCAGGTCATCTGTTGTAGAGGGCAAAAGGGCGGTTAACAAAGAATTTCAGGTGCATTTTTGATCCTTGGATACTGCAGACGTGTCTTTCATGTAAAGAAAGTCTTTAGTAGAGATTTTTCATATCACAACAACACCACATTTTTTCTGCAGAAAGGTTAGAGTGGGATTGACAAAGAAAATAATGTTTGGGGCATTTCCGTGGGGAAAGATTTGGGATAGAATGACAGGTAGAAAACCAAATACTGTTACAGATCAGTACCAGCTTATAATGATAAAGCCGATATATCACAGCTGTACATACATATCAATGCACATGCCAGTCAAGGACAAAATTATACTTAACAAAATCAGTACATAAAAGATGAAACATATTAAGTAGTTTTCAGCGTCAAAGTTGAAGACCGGGTTATTAGTCATCTTACATTTAATGACACAGACACTGAAGCAGTGTGATTCTTCATATAGATGTTCTGAGACACTGTCAGATGTTACTGAAGTATATATGTTTTATACATCTGTATTATAAAAAGGTACAACCTATATAAATCATCAAATGCAACATCGTCCACCATGTAGCAGAGAATTATTCAGGCACTGGTGAGTAACCATTATCAAAACTCCCAAAGTCAGGAAAATGACTAAGGCCACCCTTTTTGATTCATTTTATGCTTCATTTCATAATGAAACAGTGAATTGTGTTGCAGATTGTGCAGACCTCCCATTCTGCCCCTTCCTCGAACTCATCCACAAGCTCCTCAGAGAGCTGCACATCCAAGGAGGGCAGAGGGGGACTGGGAGGGGGGGTGCTGAAGAAAAATATTGTGTTTCATTTAAGAAGAACTGTTGCAAACACCAGAACAATCCAATTACAACTGGCATGACAGGTTTGTTTGTTTTCAAACATGCAATAAAGAAAAAGAGCAATATCACAACATGTGATGTTACAGCCAGATAAGTTTGTCATTTCTAACATTTCTAAGCACCTGGCACAAAAGAAAACACCTCACTTTGTTCCTGGAATCTAAATTGAGAGTTGTCTTACATCTTACATTTAAACAATGTAAACAAAAAAAGAAAGAGCAGTCCAAATGATAAAAACAAAACTCATACAACTATCTTACAAAGTAAAAAAAAAAGACAATAAAAAAACAATGATAAATCAATTCTACAAAAGGAAGAGCCTTAAATCCGGCTTTGCAATTGTTCAAAAAGGGGGGAAAAACAAAACACCAAATGCTCAACACAGCAACAACCAAAACAAGTTCGTCAATGGTGAGTGAATTCTCTACGGGGAAGCAGGAACACTCGTGATCCCTTTTGATGCTCAATTATTTCTGTCTTCTAGCAAAAGGGGATTTGCCGTAATACAAATCGCACGGAGACTTTAGTTTATTAAGTTCACCGTACTGTAACAGAGTCTTTAGGTATGAAGCGACACAGTCTGACCACGTGGCTGAGAGCGAGCGGCTTCGTGATGCTGGGCAGTGACAACGACATCCATGCGCTCTAGTCCAACCTGTCCTCACATGCACGTCGGATTCTACGTCGCTGTGGTTCTTGGATTCGGGTCGAGTCTTTGCTTGTATGCGTGAGTGGAGGGTCTCTCTCCAGCAGTCCCCTCAGTTATAAACGAACCAAAAATAAGCCGACGCCAAGTCGGTGACTGTGGCTCCTTTTCAGCCAAACCAAGAAATAAAAGAAAAGAAAATACCACAAAGAAAGAAGTCGGCGCTCTTATGTTTCCCAACCTACCTCTGCAATTCAGTCATTACGTAAGAAGATAATAACGATGGATATTTTATCTTGATGAAACACTATGCATTAGGACTCCTTTGGGCACATGTTTGAACAGGTTTTGTTTAATCATAATATATAAACCCGGGTGTCCCTCTTTGCCTGTGAAGAATGTAAGACCTGCTTTTCAGATGGGAATGCCAATAATCATCCAACGATACAAATCCTAACTCTGCTTACACAAGCAGTTGATCCAAAACGTTTCATTTGATCCAAACAAGTTTTGCTCCCAACATGTAAAGCAATTTTTCAAAATGTCTTACAAAAACATGATCATAAGAATGTCCTTATGTCCAATTTCCACTGTCTCCAAACCGGTGTCCTCGGTTCAAAGTGTTGTCTTGTTAAGATTAATACATTTTCCCTCTTCCTGTTAAGAGTGTGCTTGTTACTTTTGTATTCATAGTCAGGAATGTGGCCACCTGCTTTGTCAGTAATGAGGTGTGTGCGTGTGTGCTTTCCAAAAGTTGATTAACACACACTGAGATGCATGACAATGATAGATTAAGGCCACGTGTTCTAAGGGCTGTACAATCAACAGGAACTGGAAGGGAAAGAAGAAAAAAAGAATGAACATTTTTTTTTCTTTTCCGTCATACAAAACAAGCTATTGTTCATTATATTATTGTGGAGGAAAGACAGAAGAAACCTCACAACACACAATCTGTGAACTGACCTGAGAATCACATATGTCCATCTCCAAGACCAGGGTGACCCCCACCGAGCTGCATCTGAGGGTCAACGCCTGAAACCTTTTCCTCCTCTCTCCTCTTGAGGCAGGCGGCCTTTGGGTTTAAATTACGCTCTTTGAAAAAAGGACCAACACATTAATTAAAAAACGGTATGGGCGGAGGAATAGGAATTCTTGAGATTATTTTGCTTTTCCCATGGAAATCTTTGAAGACATTAAAGCAGCAGTTTGGAAGAAACAACCAGGTCGACAACAGACAGGGAAGAACAGAAAAGGGGAAAAGGAAAGACAAGAATTGCAGACGTTTGGCAGAAAAGGAGGGATATGCTTCCTCAAATATTCTCCCTTTTTTCTCCGTTTTTCTTAATTTTTCCAAAGTGATGCGAGCAAATAGAGAGGAGAAAGCCAAAGTGAATGCCACACAGTAAGCTAGATCAAAATTAAAGAGGAGATTTTCTGACGGGTGAATGACTGGCAACTGTGGTAAGAGATGGTTGGTTGTCTATGTAGATCAGACCTTCCTCTATTGGCTGACCTACCTCGCACCTGCTTCTCCAGGCCCATTATGACCTGGACAGCCTGCTGCAGGATGATAAGCTTGGTCTGGGCCTTGTCACTCTGCAGGTGGACCTGACACATCCTGCCCAGCTCTCTGAAGGCTTCGTTAATGTCGCGCACGCGCACCCTCTCCCTAGTGTTGTTAGCGTGGCGGCGCTCACGCTCCCTCTGCTCCTTCTCCTCGGCAGTCAGGTTTTCATCGGCCACCGAAACAACACTGCAGCCAGGAGGAGAAGTGGGGGTTGGAGGGGCTGGTTAACAAACCCAAATCACAGCCCTGGCTGAACCTGGGCCAGACGTTCTCCCTTTAACTGCAGTTATAGTCTTAAGCATCGTATCACTTAATTTTTTTAATTGCACCAATATATATATATATATATATAAATATTTTGTTTATATCTATATACATATATATATTTGTTTTTGGCATGTCTATGTCTGGTGCTAATTTCAAGCTTTTCACCCAAGATGAGACCAGTGGAATTGCAGAAGAAGATCCCAGTCGAGTACGGCTGTGTTGCAGGAGAGGTGCGGAGGGTGGGAAAAAAATTCCGTAGATCTACAGATATTAAATTATACAGCTTTATAAACATGAATGAACGTAATGTCAATCCGTCCGAAATTCAAGTTTTGTGGGTTGAGCAAGTGCGACAATAAATAATCTCAAGCCAAATTTACAACAGTCGACCTGAGAGAACATGTCTAATTAATCTGTCCTAAAATCTAACCAACCAACATTTTAATTTGGTCTTTGGGGTCCAGGATGGAAGTTGAGGGGATTTGGTGACTGTCCAGAGGAATGAAAGTTATGAGGGAGAGAGAAGGGGAGAGAGGAAGCAACACCCTCTGCCAACATAGAAATAGCCACACAGGAGAGACACAAAGAAGAGAGACTGAGGGCATCATGTTAAATACATCAGCAGTAGATGTATTTATCTGAATGTGAGGAAGAGGAGGTCCCTGCTGACATCTGTAAAAAGAAAATCAACGATAGGGGAGCGAATGAAGCAATAAAAAAAAGGGTTGTCCCCAATACAGGATGGCAAAAAAGGGGTTTACTGCTATAAAGGCTGTGACATGCAGCACAGAGACAGGAACTGTGATGAAGCTGAAGACTGGTTAATACAGACTACGCCCTGCGTCCATGCTAACCAGGGTGCCAGAGACAGACAGGGACCTTATGAGGTGTTTTTTTTATTTTTATCATAAAGCTGAAATAACCAGAAACTATGAATTGGCTCAATGAAGAAACAGTGAAAAAAAGCAAATGAGCACAGAAAGATGTGTTAATACTGTTAAAGGGTAAAGCGGAGAAACATTTAAGCATCTTCACAGTGGAGACAGACGGCCAATTATGAGACGAGGCAACACATACTGCATCAGGACAAGCAGTGGTCCTGTATGTGTTGCCAGTGGACGAAAACCTTAGAAGATGAACAGGAGAATGGGCATGTCTAAAAAAAAAAAAAACAGTCACACAGCTTATTTTCCTTAATCTAAGCCCCTCCCTTTTATGATATGCTTTAGGATGGACCAAAAATGTGGTTTGACTCACTGGTATTAAGCAAGGACGATGGACCTCATTCTGTGTTTAAAACATGCGTATTAACGTCCTACTTGTTCTTCCTCCGCAGACGAGGTTAAACCTGCCTTGGCTCATGAGCAAGCAACAACGATGAAGGCCTGTCCGGCTGTCTACATCACACACCAACACCGCATTCATAAATAAAAAGGTTCTAACAGACTTGTTTAAAGCCCTTTGTGTATTGTGTGTTTTTAAGCCTCATTTGCGTTTAAGAATGAAGGTTTAGAGATTGGTTGTCAAATTTTATGACTCCATCACACAAAGAGATGAATATGATCTGTTGTTATTGTGATTATACAAATGTAAGTCATGTGGCTGTTGTATTGTTGCCAGATTGATCGATCAAATCCGCTCTTGTTTTTCTTTCTTTTTTACTGGAGCCACACCACATTCTAACGTATTTTTCTTTTCTAATCCACGTCACCCTTGAGGGAACACTGAGCACAGATGTGACTCAAATGTGGTAAGTAGCGTAAACTAGTAGTAAGTAAGGCTGTGCTGCTCACTTTTAAAACGGCATTGCTTTTCTCCATGATAATCCTTGGGCTTAACATATACCTCATTTAGAGAACTTTGCATGTGGCAGTATGCTGATGCCGCTTGTCAATTTTTGCGTGGGTTATTAATCTGACTTTTACCTGTCCACTTATGTTGTGCCAGTCAAGAATATTTCCTAGCATGTATAAGTGAATGAGGCCCAATGTTTTTACCACAACAAGTGGAGTCAAGTTAGGTACTACAAGCAATGTAGGAAAAGATCTAGAAGGACATAAAGGAGCTGGGAAGTGAAGCCGTGTGGGAGTTTTATTTTGTAGAGAGGCCCTTCCCCTCCTCTTCCTTCCTCCCTGGACACCCACTGACCTCGGACTTGCTGCTCCAGGTTGAGTATAACGTTAACGGCCTGTTGCAGTACGATCAATTTGGTCTGCGGTTTCTCGTGGCTCAGATGGAGCTGACACATGCGGCCCAGCTCCTTAAAAGCCTCGTTGATGTCCCGCACACGTAGTCGTTCACGGGTGTTGTTTGCCATCCTCCTCACTTTCTCCCGCTCAGCCTTAACCTCCACTGGTAGATCTTCATCGTCCTCCTCATCATCCAGACTAGCAAAGGGCCAACGGCAGATGAGGCGGGAGTGAAACAAAAGTATGTGTACAGTTCACTGATAAGAATTTCCCAATTATGGGGTGAACAATATATTTTTCTAGGAACGTCAAAGCCACATGTAGGGATAAAACGCCAAAGTAATTTCATAACAATTACAAACACTGCTAGAAGAAGGTAGATAACATTAGGGTTTGGCCACGTGGTGGCAGGGGCAATGGAGCCCTCGAGGGACTAAAGGTTACCACCACATCCGACGAACCATGAAGGTTAACTACTCTACTGTGAGAGAAATGGTTGCGTGCGATGCGATGTCTAAACTACAGCAAAGCACCTGAACCCGAATCAACAACAACAAACACCTAACACAAGTAAACTTCATAAGTAATGGGATTGAAGACTGTAGCAGTGTTTACGATTGTGATTGAATTACTTTCACGTTGAAGTTCCATTGCATAAAGTTTACATTGTTTAAATTGCACTAGATGGGTATTTTGTGTTCATTAACCTTTATGTTTGATTCAAATGCTGTAGTGCCTTTAAGGATGTCAGATTTTAAAAGGGGGTTAAGTATTTACTCTGCCACAACTGTTCTTGGATGTGATTCAGATGTTTGGTCTCTATTGGTTATAATATATAACATATAATATGGTTTCCTCTTCAATCCTCCATTTACACTGTAACCTTTTAACAGCCAATGTTGAACCAGGAATATACATGTTGACATAACTACTCAGTCTCCCTTATCGTACAAGAGAAGACCAGGGCACAACTGCAGATCTTTCAAAATCACTAGCTCCTTTTTTGTTAAATTAAATGAATGACTATAAAGAATCCTGTCTAGAAAGGTTGAAAGACCATTTTCTTGACACATATTATACTTGAACCACAGCGGCATTATATGCCATGAAATCTCATGCAGTGATAAAAGAGTATAAATCTTGTGTAGAAAAAAAGGTTTTAGACACCTTGTTCCAAGTCGGGCCTTCATGTCTTTTTTCTCATCCTCTGACCTGTCGGTGATGGAGCAGTTTTCATCGTCCTCCTTGTCCTCTCGTTTGATATCAGAACCACTGGAGCGCTTCAGGCTACCAGACAGGCCTGTACCGGGGGTTCAGAAACAAGGATACCAAATAAGATAGCATATAGAACTAGCAAATATGAATTAACCTCCAATGACAGCACAGTACTGATGCTGTAATACTAGAAAACCACAGATAGAATCACCTGTAAAACCTTCAGGCTGAGAGCCTGGTTGGACAGAGTTGGGGCCATGGTGACCATGCATAAGTCCCCCACTAGAGGGCAGACCAGCAGACTCCTCGTGGTGACCAGACATCTTCAGGACGACAATTAAACAGTATTTCAATGACCTTGCAAGAATCGTTTAGTACTAGCATAAAAGCGACTAAGCTAAGCGACTAAAAAAGCGACTAAACGCTCTCACAAAATACCGTCACTTTAAATTGAACGGTCATACTTAATCTAGTCATTTGTGGCTTGATTTTCTGTAGTGCTTTTGAAATAATCTCACCAGTCCGGGCAGGCGACTGGCCAATCCAAGTGCTGCACTGGTGAAAGCTGGAGGTAACCCTAAGCCAGACGAGAGCAGATTGTGCATCTCAGCCAGGCCTGGCACTCCTTGCCCGCTGGCATGACGCTGTAGAACATTGATGGCTTCGTCCAGACGGTCCTCCATTTTACTAGGCTGGGGAATACGATGAGACAGCAGAAGGCCATGCATGAATAAATGTGGCATTCTGTATTTTGCTCTGTAATTTACTCTAAAAATTTGTCCTTACATTAAAGACATAAAATACGAGACATTAACTAACCATGGATTGAATTCCACCCTCAAAGTTTGGTGAAGGCGTGGCCTGGCCAGAGGATCGAGTCCACTGTGATGCAGAGCCTAGAAAAAAAAGATCATATGGTTTTGAGAAATGCATCCAAATAGTATTGTTTATATTGTATATGTTTGAGGTTACTATGTTTATCTAAAAAATGGATATTGCATTTTTTGCAATTTTTATGTTGCACAAAAAAAAAAAGTGTAAATGATGCAGTTTGGTAAAGGCTAAAACACAAACCCGAAAATCACAACAATTATAACTACAACTATGTTTATTTATCTAATACACGCAGGTATTACCTTGAAAAATAACTTTTGCGTTTAACCCATCGACATCATCATCAATAAAAATATGGACATTACATAAGTATCTTTTCATGTAGAAAGGATTTCAGTGGATACATTAGACGTTTATTCATCTATCATACTGCAAAACCAGATGACCTAAATGTAAAGGCAATCCCTAATCCAAACCCTAACTATGCTGGCTTCCTAATTCTTACTTATTTGAATGCTGTGGAGAACTTTTTGTTTGTAAAGGATTTCCTGTGTGTGTGTGTGTGTGTGTGTGTGTGTGTGTGTGTGTGTGTGCGCGCGCGCGCGAAGTCATTGCTTAAAACGTAAATTAGAAATTGTAAAAGAGTGTTGACTGAGTCTAACTGATGGCAAGATGCATTTTAAATATATTTTACCGACAATATTGTTTAAATTGTAATGGCATATGCAAAGATACCTCAATACACCGAAATAAAAACCTTTGACATAACGTTTTACTTCCACCGTGAACCCAATAGATGGAGCTGCATTGTCACATTGTTAAGAACCATTCAGGCTTAGTTAGAATGACAATAATTTAAAGGTCTTATCCACGTACACAACAGGAAGGACACTGTATTGATTCATTAAAACATCTCAGGAAAATAGGACTGGAGCCGTTTCCTCACCTGAAACCGCCTGGGGAGAGCCGGAGGGAGTAGACGGAGATGGAGGGAAGGTGTTACTGTGTGGGTCTGAGGGATAGATCTGGATAGAGGAAGAATTTGTTCTCAATTAATTCACATGCAGCATATTCCTGTATATTTATTATGTTATAGGAATATAATAATATACAACATTAAGTATTAAAGTGAATCTGTTATTACTTACAGATGCCAGGGCTTTTCCAATCTCATCACCTGAACTCCCCGGTACTGCTCCTCGATTGGCTTTTATGAAACAAAAAAGTATTTCAAATTGTATTGAATGCTCAATAAACATTCTGCAATGTTAACAATGTTGCATGAAAACATAAACACACAGAGGATAGCATGCATTAAAGGGTTTACCCATAATAGGGTCAGCCATAGGGGGTGTGTGGCTGGGCACCCCGAAGCTGCTGGGGCCAGAGTGGAAGCCGGAGGGATGAGTTCCGTTCACCTCACTGCCGTGCATGGGGTAGTTCTGGGGGGAGAGGGGCAGTGGCTGCCGTTTCTGAGAAGCAAAGAGACAAACATAATTAAATAACCATACAGAAGCCATCAATGATGCATCCGACAAAAAGGGTCAAAAGACCTTGTTATGGCTTGTTAGAAAAACAAGACCAAAGCGAGAAGGCACAACTCACCAGTCTGTCTTGGGGGTTGATCGCAGTGAAGGGAGCATGCTGGCTCAGATGGGGGGAGTTGCCCAGCATGGCAGAATAACCAGGCTGAACCATCGACCTGGCAGAGCCCCATGGATCAGAGGGCGGGTGGAGGCCTTCTGTAAAGGGGCATCCAGCGGGGGAGGGGGGGGCGAAGTATAACCAGCCACAAGAGATGAGAAGACAATAAAGGCCACATATGAGACATGTCACATTATCGTGATGGCTTCATTCAACTGTAATGCACTATTCAACACCTGTGCACCATAGGGTGCTCACTGGCATGTGGCTACAGTACGTTTGTACATCCTGACTTAGGATAAAGATATTGCCTGGGCCTAATTTCCCAACCATACTGACAATGAAGGCTTTCTATTGTCTTTGTAAGGGTCTGATACATTTACGCTGATTAATAGAAAGTGTCTCAGTCAGACTGAACTTTTCAACCCAACACAATGAACAAGGGGAGGCTCTGAAGGCAAGTCTTCTATTGACTGACCTTGCACATAGAATGACGGTGTGAAGACGTTTCCTGCCTTGGAGACCGGGTAGCCAGCGTTATCCCTGTTAAAATCTTCTCCTGAGGCAGATGCATAAACCTACAAGAGATACACAGAAGAACAACAGAAGTCTGTTCAGCTCGGTGCTCATAAACTTGCCACAAATCCCTACAACACAATTAGCAAACTATATGGTGTAACTCGACATGCAGTCTATATTATACATGGCATATTACTTTTAAGATAGTTATACAAAAGGTTCCCTAAGAGCTTCTATTGTCCTTTGTATTTAGGAGAATGACAAAAAATTGATCTCCCCATAAAATAGTATCAGCACCTGAGTTTAAAAAAAAAAGAAAGTAGAAGCACTAAATAAATAATTAAACCCAGCCCTTAAAAGTATGTGTTCCTTAATAGGCCAGAATCTATTTTTATGGTCTGGTTTTACTACTTAATTCAATAACCAGGTCGTTGCAACATTTCCACATTCTGCAGCACTGAGCATTCTGTATCAAATATGCAGTGTATGTCATCTCTGTATTGCTTGTACATTTTATTATGTTGAACAGAAACACATGAGGATGGTTTAAAGATACATCAATCACTCTCTTTAAGCCAGTGAGATGAGTCCACACCATGGGAGATGCATTTTGATATAATGGACACTAAGGAACCAATGCTCTGTACCACAATAAAATTCTCAATCAAGACTATTCTAGACGAAAAACAAGTATCAAACTGCATCTGCAATACTCAAATCAAAATGGACTGAAGTTTTCTTCTGTAATTTGATTAAACAGAGAGAAAAGGAGAGAAAAAAAGAGGGAGAGGAGAAGAGGGAACGAAGAGATGCACTCCTAATTACTGAACCATCTGCCGAATGCTGGATGGCAGCCAACTCCACTGGCAGCTGGGAAAGAGGGATGGGGGAGGGAGAGAGAAAGAAAGGGGAGGGAGGCGGAGGGACTGAGAGGGAGCCGAGGGGAGGGGGATGTGGGGCAGAGAGGAAGGGGGAGGGGGTAACGAAGAAACAGGAAAAAAAGAGTGTCCAGAGAGAGAGAGAGAGAGAGAGAGAGTGGGAGGGAGGGAAAAAATGAGGTGGAGTAAGAAGCCCCGTATACATTCGCTTCAATGATCCACGGTGGCCATAAAGTAAGCAACACACTATAAATACATGCTGCAAATAAGTGACTGGATTAGTGAGTTGGTTTTCCCCTCCTTCTACCATTTCAGTGTTGTCCTGTACGGCAGCTATTCTCCCGCATCGCAAGCCAAGAAGAGGCTCGAGATGCTGAATAGTATGTGAAACGGGGCGTAAAACAGAACAACATGAGCTCCTATGCACCAAGATATACTTCCCGGCCATGTTTCTTGATGATACTACTCACCGAGGAGGGCAGGCCAGGAGGCACCTTCCTGATCTTTTTGGGTTGTGGTCCTGAGGAGAGGAAGAAGTTAAACTTGTGTGTTTGTGTGGATGCTTAAGTCACGTCATAACCACCAATGTAGGGATACATTCAATAATGCAAAAGGTATTCCAGTCTGATGTTATTAAATAACTTTCCTTATTGAGAACTCAGTGATTTCACTTTCTAACTAAGCAGAAGTGAGATTTCTCACACACTTCAGAAAACCTCAGCAGGGGGAAGTGATGCTGTACCCAGAACTATAAATGTGTATCTGAACAAATGACACTTTTTCCGAAGAGATATTTTATGAGTAGGTTCAAAACTGCGCTTGAAACCATCCCTAACTAATCTTACCAATGGGCTCCTGCGAGGGTCTCCTGCGAGCGTTGCTTCCCTCATAGGAGGAATAAAACTGAGAGTTGGTCTTCAGGCCAGAGGGGGAGAGGGCATCAGGACTGGGCATGGGCATCTCATTGGGCATAAAGCCCGGCTGGAGATGGTGCAAAAAAAAGTACAAGCTTGAGTACAAGGTAAAGCCAAACATTGTGGCAGTACATTCAAAAGAATACAAGAGGAGAAAACTGACTAAGCGACAGTTTCCCTTAAAGAGCATGAGGAGAGAGGGCTGGATGCGTCTGACTGGATTACCTGTGCAGCAAATGACGAGTATGGTCCTCGCTCAGCCTTCCCTGTTGGGAGAACAGCATATAAAATAAGGTCATGATTGTGAATATTTATTTTTTATGTCTGTATTAAATCTCAATCTGGTCATTCCCCTTTCTCCATTTGGGTGCTCCCCATCTGCTGTGTGAGTGCATTATGATGATGTGTGGTATTTATGGCTGTGGACAACGAAACAACAACAAATTGGCCCATTATAAATGGTTGAGGGGCAATTGTGCCAAACCTCTGTCCCCTCCCCTGACAGTTAAACAGAGGGGAGCTATAGGCTACCATAGTCCCAAGGGACAGCTTTGTTTGTGCATGGGTGCCCTTTACCCCCCACACTCCCTCCCGCCCTGAACACACAAACTGCAACAACAACACACGAAAAGAACCCTCCTCCACATCCCCCTGATTACTCCGCTCCCTTCATCCACTGCCACCTAAGCATAAATATGGCTTGCACTAAAGTGGTACATTAGTGTCTAACCTAGGAACGGCTGCCTCTCAAACAAAGAACTCATTGTATTGGTTCAGTCACTCCGTCCATTGATACAAACTTGTGCATTTCACATAGCATGTTCTTCTCTTATTAAGTCCTACTATTAAAAACACAGGCCCCACATTCTCTTGGTGTAAAACAAAGACTACGTGAAAGTGTTGGTTTCTATGCTTCAGCGGCTTAGTTCAATTTAAACCTTACCAACAATCCCCGATCCATACATGGGGGCAGAGGCAATGCCCTCTTGCTCACTGTAAAGGCCTTGTTCTGCATAACCCTGTGGGAAAGACAACAGAGCATTAGGAATATAAAAATAGATACAACGAAATGAATGGCCCAAATAAACTGTTGTGTGTTTATGTGAATATGTCCAGAATGTTTGTGTAACTTGGCTCCTAGACTGTGAACCATATCTACTTTTAAAACCAGTCTGACACAATGTTAATTGTAGATTGTTTTGGCAGGACGGTCTGTTAGGTATCCAAAAATAAAGCAATACAGTAGGATCTGAACCGTCCATAACGTCTAATCTTCCCAAGATACCCAATCAGTTGTAGATATATGAGATGAAAATGAACACTGTTGGTACCAATGGTAAGCTCAGAATATCTGCTAATGTGATTAGTTTGGAGATGAGATCATAGCTCTTCTGTAGTGCGGTTCCAAAAATGGAAAATTGTTTCATACTAGTAGGAATCTGAACGGTATAATTAAAGTTGTTAAGAGATTCATAATATTGTCTGATGTGTGATGAACCATTATTTTATGATTCAGTGTGAATATGTTCATAGATCACGAGTCAAATGTCTCCCCATGTGTGTAATATATCTTAATTAGTTAACTCCTCAAATGTTGTGTTTCCCTCGAAAGCATGATATCTATCTACAGTCTGATTAAACTTACCCTTCCCTGGTTGAAAGCTGGACTGTTCTGTTCTCCTGGCCCCCAGGGACCGGACCCACTCCTGTCATCCATACCTGTAAGACAAAGAACTGGGTTAGACCCATTTACCCACAAAAGGGCACCAATTCTTAACAAAGGATTTAGGCTTTGTAAAACTAAGTTTGACTTCAGAGAATGATGATGACCTGCTTTTATTCAGTTGTTTCAGAATGCTCAAAGTAACCTCAATTGAAGAGCTTCACTTCACAGCTCACACAGAGACGGCATAGTGACAGCGCTGTCACATAGCGTGGATATGAGCTGCAGGAAGTTTGAATAATTAACACCCAGTATGAGGTTCTCAGAATCATCCTCGACATTCTTCATTCTCCCACTCTGATGCTTTACATTTTCCACGGCAACACTCATTCGCCCCGCAACACCATTGTCTTAATACAGGACGCATGTTCAAGGTCTCAATCGTACATAGTTGACACATGTTATGACTGGACACAAGCGCTACTGCTTGCAGAAAAGTAAACGCGTTTAAAAAGAGGTGATTTTAAAGATTGGTGAAGCAGAAATTCCTGCCCGTCCCCTTCCTCTAAATCTCCTCTAGTACTGCAGCACAGCATCTCAGGGGGAAAGCTGAAGCTTAATTGCGTAGTGATTTGCATAATTGTGCATATTAATGAAGCTCAGTCTTATGAATATTCATATTTTTGTTTTGTTATCTAATTAAAAACGGGAGACAGGAGAGGGGAGGGAGTAAAGGACGGCTAGAATCATGACAGGATCAGCAGTAGAACAGACTGATGGGTCCACAGTGCTCAGAGCAGCTAGATTGCCGTGACAACTCTGATCTATACGCACGACACCAGCAGAATAAGAGATGGAGGAGACACGGTCTTGCCCCTCTCTGTGGCTGACTGTCACTCTGCATGTCAATCAACAACGTTAAAGAACATGTACAAACCATTATTTTCCGCCGAAGCAAAGCTCCAGACGAGAAAAGCATCCAATGCAATGTTTAGTGTTCGGTTTGTTATCACTACCCAAAAGGTGCAGTATTTTGATGAAAATTGAAATTGAAATTTTAATTTCTGGGGAAACATTTGATCTTCCACACAACTACATTATTACCATGATTTCAGAACCAAGTACGATATCAGTACAGTATGAGGGGGAAAAAAGGATGAAACGCTATTTATCAAGGCATTTTCACTCCCTGAAGAGGAACTGATGATTGTAAGGAACTAGAAAAAACTGTCACCTTTCATTCCACAAATAGCAGGGTGCATATAGCACTTTGCAGAAAACTAAACACACATTCCCCCTCCTATAAGAATACCATTTTCAAAGCCTTCGAGGTGAAACATACATTTGGGATTGAATGTAATTTAATCAATAGGTCGAGTGAGAAATAATAGCAGGATGACTGTTAATATTCACACATGAAGGAATAAAATCATGGGATAAAGGAGAGAAGAAATAAGATAAACTGAGTCATTAGCATCATTCTTTCTAATCAACGAATTCATTTTAAGCAGGTGAAGAAAAATGATTGAACTATGATTTAATGATTAATTTTCACTCCTGTCAATTCTATCTAATGAGATTTTACACCAAAAATGTATATGGGGGGGGGGTTCTATCTTTGTTGTTAAAGAGTCTTTGTGTTGTGTGTTTTCATTAATATGCAGGAATAATAATCACGCATCTCTATACACAAATCTATTGTGCAATGAACCACAGAAGTAAAACAATAGAAATAGCATGCAAACACACGTATATGCTTATGAAAACTATAGAGAGAAAGAGAATGAGACTGTTGGAGGGAGGGAAACCCTGACTTCATCGGCACTGATGATGATGATGCAGGGAGAGACTCAGGGTCACTGATTTATTTTATTTTATACCCACCAGTTGCAAGTCTAAAATCTTAAATTATCAAAGCATATGTAGATAGATTATGTAGTTTACAGTTCTCTAGATGACATTCAGGGCTTCGATACAGCAGCAATAAACTATTGTCTATGTTAAGACATAGTGCAGTATCGCATGATACCGGAGCAGAGTATTAAGTAACTTTCCCGCGGTGTTGTAATCCGAGCTTCTCTACGTTATGTTTACATAGCCCGGAGGGCCCACACGTGCCTTTTAGTGTCCGTGCTCACACGGCGGTTGCAGCTGATGATGCTGTTGCGCCCGACAGCGCCATTGCAGAAGTGTACCCCCCGCCATTAAGTTCCCCCTCAGCTCAACACTGTTAGCTCTGTCAGCACTAGGCTGTCTGCACTGTTAGCAATTTTAGCTGTGAGGTGCAGGAACTGCATCGCCATGTTGAGACAATAGAAACCCATTAGCACCGTAAGTGCATTAAAGTAAAACCTTTTACTGTGGAGCCAAACCGGGCTCTTTAGTTGTTTATGTCATATTATTATATAATGTATTAGATTATTATTATGTGTACGCACATTTCCACATACACAGTCTCCCCTCCACCCCAAATATTGTAAGCCCAGGGGAAACACTGTATTGCATTTTAATTACTCATAAAGAAATGTAGTTAAGTAAAAAGTAGCATCACAATTGTACTGAAGAAAAAAGTAATTTAGTAAATGCACTTTACTCAATGAGCTCCACTATTAGCTTTAGTTTTACAAAAAAACTGGATGTAATTGAATGCTGGTGCGACCAACGTTGGTAGCACTGTTAGTCCGGAGCCCTGGGTGATGTTACTGTGTGAGTGACTACCTGACACACTGTTGAAATCAACAATATATTTTGGTCTTAATTAAGAACCAATTCAGAGCTACCAACCTAAAGAACTGTGTTGTTGTTTTAGTGAAGTTTAAGGTAAGAAATAAACCTTGCTGCAGTTTGGCCGCATCCAGCGATCGGTGGACGCACGTTCAGTTGACTAGAGATAAGATAGGTTGAAACCAGTAACTGCCAGCAAAGTATTCATATGAAAAGGGTATAGTTGACTTGTTTTGACTTGCCTGGTCCTTTTTTAGTTGTTTTCTTGAGCCTTGCTTGTGTGACCCTTGTCACATCGTTTCAGGGCCACTGTGGTTTGGCGTTGGAGCGAGTAGCCCACCAATAAGAGGATCGGCTCCGCTAGTGCATGTCAACGTGTCCTCGGGCACATATACGATATGCTGTTCCTATGAATGTTGGCTGGCTCTGAGGGGCAGGTGGCACCTTGCATGGTGGCCCCCGCCCGCCATCAGCGTATAAAGGAGACATGTAATGATAAAGTGCTTCGAGTGATGACCCGTTCAGGTGGGTGGGTGAATGTGTCTCCACACGCTGCCAGAACCGTTCATCAGCTCCATTTTGGGTCTTTAGAATATCAAAAAATATTTGCATCAAAAAAATAATGAAAGCATTATCCAATCATCATCATTTGTTATCATTTTGTGAACGGGCACAATGGTTTTGACAGAACTGGTTAGATTTTTCTTCCTCTCACTATTACCAGCAGAGTTTTTTTGATTCAACACATTTTGTTGTTTTAGTTTTTTCCCTGTTATAATGTGTTTATTGTAGATTCCTGTGTCATTTTTACGATATCCATTAGCAAAACCAGCAGAGCCGAAAGCATTCGAAAACCATGAGTAGGGCTCTCAGACGGTCTAGTGGGACCGGGAAAAGGAAAATGAAGGAAACGGTGAGTAACATCAGACAGATTCACTGGTGAACCCCAATGCACTTCTCCTCCCAGCATGAAACACCCCTTTAAGCATGGCTAGTCTTTAATTACACAGGAAAAGATACTGGAAACAGACAGACAGCCTGAGTCACAGGCTTCATGAGCAAAACTCCTGCACATACATTGACCAAACTTGCAGACATGCCTTTGCTTTTATATGAACTGTGCCGCAGGCACCTGAAACAGAGCGTTCCATTTTGTCTACACACCTTCTTCCTTCCTTTCCCAAATGATTCACACAGACACAAAGCATGATGTCAGGTCAGATCTTGAGAGTGAACACTGTTAATGAAATACTGAACAATGTACAATAACACAGCCATGACTGTTTTAACCTGTGATTCACTGGTGACGTCTCTCAAACAACAGTATGCATCAACCCTCCAACAAAAAAAGAACTTACATTTGAACATCATAGTTCTGGCACTTTAGAAAATCCTATACATTTCAACAGCAATGTCAGCCAGAAATAGGAATGGATTAATACCATTATTGAGCTTATAGTGTGATAAGTAGCTGAATCAGATACTGTGATAATGAGGATAATTAATTTAATCAATGCTTTTATACATTATATACTGAATTTAAATTGCTGTGTGTGTTTTGACAATTGTCTTGCTGTTTTTAAATTGAGTGTATTTGTGTTATTATTTATTTATTCATGTATTAAGTACTTGGTTTTACAAAGTTAGAAAAGGCAATGTTTAAGTCAAGTCTGAGTTGCCTTCCACACAGTGACGCACACATTCCACTAATATTGGTGTCGGATCAGTGCATCCGCAAATGTTAAACTCTTCCCCTTCTGCATTTCACCCCTACCCAAGTTTAAAAATACATTATAGGATTCTCAGTTTCTAGCACCCAAAAAACGAAAGTGCAGTTAAAATACTAACGGACTAGCGACAAAGCGCATTTGACCAGAGCAGAGAATGGATCATCACCGAAGGCTTTAAAAAGGAGGTTTTCCACAGTCACACAAGTTACACCTCCCTAATATTGATAACCTCTTTGCAGCTGCTCCACAATTAGCAGAACTACAGAGACCAAGTCAGGGTTACTTGAAACGGATCTTAAGGCCCACATTTTTGTAAAATGTCCCTGTACAGGGTTTGTCGTGCCAAACCTGGCAACCTCACTCTGACACTGAGGCTTCAGATAGCGAGTCTAGCACTTATTCACCAAACCACAGTTACAACATGTGACTACTCCTAAAACCACAAATAGTTGTTTCTACATTTCTGTATTTACACAGATAAACCAATGAAATGTAATCTAACTGAATAAGTGAGAGGACGGTAGGCAGTTGTTGGAACTTCGGAAAAGGCCAGCTTGGCAATCACCACCGCCTCCGGTCTTGATGGCTAAGCAAAGCCAACTCTTCTTGGCCCCAACTTTTAGTTATAATTCAGACATGAGTGCCACACACTAACCGTCTGTAAGCTCGAAAGGTTTACAAATTCCTAATTTGCTCCCTCACAAAGACATTAGGGCTGTAGTCAACCAAGGGAAATCTTGGTTTTCTTCCACAGTCTGCCATCTTGCACCACCATGTTTCTACAGCAGCCCAGCGTTCCGTTATCTGAATGTGGGTGTGTTCCAAAACTCAAAATTAAACGGGCCCTGGTGCTAGATAATCACAAATTGTAGCAATTAAAAGGCCTTAATGTTATTGGTGCTTTTCATCAGTACTTATTAATGTTTCGGCTTCATATGTTATCAAGATGCAGCAGCATTTGCCCAGCTCCCTCTGACCAGCCTGATCTCCAAAACCTGTTCGTAAAAATGTATACGAAAATCTTGAACATACAAATTCATAGTGATACATACTAAATAAATACGGACTGCAACTGATGACGTCACCCTATTCATAGTGAATGGGGACCTGCACCCCGTAAACACACTTCGTGAAGTCTAACGATGTAAAATAAATGTGTTATGATTGCATTTTTAACGAGAAATCAATGTTAACTTGTAAGAATAGAATACTAACCCTAACCCCCTCAAAAAATCTAACATCGCGGAGAGACGTTCACTCAAGAATCCAACATGGTCCGCAATGTTGTTCACTCAAAGGGCGTGGTTAACCACCGCAAGTTCGTATTGTTACGAATTTGTATGTTCAAGATTTTCGTATACATTTTTACGAACAGGTTTTGGAAATCACATTGCTCTGACAGGCTGATCTACTCCAAGTACACTCGCACGTAGATAAAAACACAGACAAAGAATGAGCAGATGCAATAACACATATTACCTAAGTTGACGGCAACTGCACTTGTTACTGTAAGTGCAATTCAATATTTACGAGTAAATAGACTAAACAGAAATACATCTATACAACAACCACAGCATGTAAAATAAAAGAGGGACCTAATTCAATTGACTTTGTCTGGAATCTCATCCACCGGCAAAATGTTACACAAGCAGAACGCACAGGATTGGACAAAAGCTTTTTGGATAAACTTGCTGGCTGAGATCAAACAGCCATTGGAACAAAGGACAGGAGAAATAGAATGATACTGACAGATGTTTTTCTTCATAAACTTCACCCCGAAATGTCTTACCTTTAATTGACACTGTACATTTGTTTCCAGTGAGATATGAATCGCTTTATATAGTGATTGTAGGGGCTGTTGTAAATAGATCAGTTGCTGCTTTAGTTAACTCTAAATATCCCTTCTTATTTTATTTGTTTATAAAATAAACCATTATTCAGTAATCTTGAAAAGCACAGTATTGATAAGAGTAGCTCCAAGATATACTAAAATAATGAAGGTCCATATCCATAACTGGGGAACACCGTAGTTCTCCACTCACGCTTTGAAAGGGGAGGGGGGGTCTGAGGGGTGTTTAGTTGAACACACACACGTGTTTTTTTGAGGCGCTTATCTTCTTAAACTGAAGAATGACAATTTGGTTGAACATTAGCACATTGACCCACTGAGCAGAGGCATCTCTAAAGGACAGCAAGTGGTCAACTTAATTAGTAATAATTAGGACACTAATGGTTTTTCATAGCAATGGAAAAGTAGCGAACTAAAGATTCTTTTTTTTTTTTTTTTTACAAAAAATCCACTGAGAAAACTTCAAAGAAAAATCTTGATGTGCATCTATAAAATAAATGCAGTTTTTTTTTTGTCACAAAGAACAGCTTCTATGGTCCAATTCATTTTATGCTATTTACATTTTACACCTATTATGGGTGAGTGTTTGGTTCGGAAAGGATTTGGGGAGTAGTATCATTTTAAGCCTGAGGGAGAATGCCATGAGCAGCCGTTGGACTGATAACATCAATGTGTCTCTTTTGTAAGTACACACCTTGCTCTAACAAAAGAACATGCAAGTGGCCCTCACGTCAATGGAAGAAATAGAGCCCCCTAAACCCCACCCTGTCGGCGCTTGTCTTGTCTTTCATCTTAGCTTCAATATCCTGTTTCATTTCTATTACCAACCGAAAGACTGACTGCGCTTCTGCTAGCATGTTAGCTCTTAGTCTCTAAACTGATAACTTGGGCTCGGCTTCTGATGAGAATGAGGCATGGGTCCAAGTGAAAAGGAGTTATGTGAAGTGGGGTAAGTAGGGTGTGAGATTGCAGGACAAGGACAGGGAGGTCCTTAGTCACAGGGTAAGCAGAGGCGATTCATTGGGCATTCCTCTATCCATAAGGGATTGAATGGCAATAGCTGAGGAGGTGAGGAAAGGACACATGCAAGGCAAGGCAGAGAAAGTCCCGAGAAGATCGCGCTTCATATAAATAAGATAAAACCAACTGTCAATTTCCCTGAGTTTTTGTTTGTTATCTGAAAAGCAATTATTGAGAACAGGAACCATTTTCTTTTCTATTAACATTCAAAACACCTCAAATGAATGACGAGTGGAGTAGTGAGAGGACAAGAAGCTGCCATGCTTTACTTTCAGGAAATGTAATGGTTAGCATTACAAACAATTACAGAGCTTTAGGTGAGTGGAAACAGGAATTTCTTTGACATAACATTTCACTGACTTTAAAAGAATATATATCAAATTGTCGTCTTACCTGTTCCTCCAAACTGACTGCTTGCAAGAGTAGTTGGACGGTTTTTGCCGTTTGTAACTGGAGGCTCAAACATCTGAAAAGAGAGAGGAATTAAACTGTAAAATGTGTTCTATCTAAAACTTTGTTCTTTACTTGTGTGAAGGTTGATTAGGTGGTAATTGAAACAATCCCATCTTAATTGGCCAGCAACTGGCATGAGGCAATCCATACATTCCAGCTATGACTGAGTGACTGCTCACATTCAAGTGACACATCAGCAACAGTCTAATATAGAAATGGCATCCCACTATTGCTGAAGAAAAACGACCGACTGGCCGAGTCATGGATGCTCCAATATGAATTCACATTTGAACCTACTTGACAACGGTCTAGGAATTTTTGTTTGATTTGAATAATATAATAACTTGATGATATGTGTATAGGACGCACATTGAATTCAAGTAATGACATCTTACCGCGCTAAAATCCAGCAAGTCGTTGAGCTCCTTGTCGGTTTCCACTGCAGCCATTCTCTGCTGCTGTTAACTTGGCGCTTTCAGTCTCAGCAAGCGACTACAAGAGAAAGTAAAGATCAAAGTATATTTCAACCTATTGTACCAGCAAAGGCAATATTTTGACTAATGGGGTTATACACATATAGCATTCATTTTCTTTTGTTTAGCTGGAAGAGTCCAAACTACATTTGCAGGCTTGTGAATATTATCCTGAGTTATACAAATTAGGTCAAATTTGTAATTGCTTTGTTCATACTGTGATGGGTAACTGGACATTAGAGGCGTCTTCTTTTGAATATAGTTAAACTAGAGCCTCCTTTTAACATGTATGAGTGGCCGCTCAAATCGTTGCCTCTTCCATTGTTTAGTTGTACCTAGGGGTGTTGTTAAGGGCCAATATCGCAACAATAGAGCCATTGAATAAAACTTGTGTCATAGCCAAAAGGAATGGTGTAAAAGGTTATGAGAGTAACAAAAAAGATCTTGCTTTAGAAAACATTACAACTACCCAACCCTAACTCCAAGCAATGTCCAAAATAATACCCACGCTCAATCGAATATTGATTTCTCCCACAATTTTTTGGAACATAATGATTCGGATGACTCAAAATTATTGTCTTTTTTAAATCTATGAAAACTAAATTAAATGGCATGAAGGGGACGCCTGACATATTTAACCAGGAAGAAAAAAAAAACTTTACACAGACACTCCCATTTCTACCATTGAGGAAAAGGCCTTTACCTGCTCCATGCACAGGGGCCACGTTATTATTGAAGCGTTTTGCCATAATTCCCGTGTTGAGCAGCGTTACTAGATCTACACAGAGATTGGTTTTGGTTAAAGACGGGCAGAAAAGAAATGACTTTATTAATGAAGCTGTGGTATGCCCACACAAGACCAGTAAATGGCAATAATCATGCAGTAAGTATTTTCATGAGTGGCGGTACGGTAAAACACTCATCTAGGAGGAGATCATCTTTATTTCAAATGAAAAAAATTGTACTGCAGATGTAACCTTCTTGAAATACCATCAAAATATTCAACAAGTACTGAGAAATCCACTTCGTTCTAAGAGTTTCCCTGGTGAGCCACATCTAACATGTGCGACCATGGTTCAGCCACAGGCCACACTGCAGTCGTTGTTAGTTGGGCCCTGGACTCCGGCAGCTTCCTCTACCTCAAATACCAACATGCTCTAACAGCTCGTTTGAAAAATTTAAGGAGTAAATTACAGGGCATGCTTAATTCTCGAGTAAGAGATGTATGGTCTGACCCGCCAGTATCAAATGCAAATCCAGGCCATGTGTGTTAAACGTCTAAATAAGCACAATTTCCACAGAAGGTGAGCCAACCAGGAGACACCCTGCAATACGAAAGCGGTGAACACCAGCAGGGCAAAATCAGAACGTTATTATTTTGTAGTACTCAGGAGGCATTGAGAAAATTTGCTCAGTTAGTGTTGTTGGGTGTTGACGTATGGCTGCTGTTCCTCTAAGGTAGCGCAGTATTCAGTAGTCTAAAATATATTATTGTTTTTTGGGGGGCGTTTGGGGTTTTTCCACTTTAAATAGATTATACATGTGAAGCAAATTATTTGTCTTTAAAACTTGTCTAATCTGGTTCGATGTTTTTGTACATCTGCAAATGTAAATGTAACACAATCATCGTATAAGTGCCAACAATGTCTGAATTGCTGTGATTACCAAGACAGTGACTAGTAACTTAAAGTATACAACTAGCACTACTTCAACAATGTATATACAATTGAGTTAACACTTTGGCAGTCAATCAACAAAAGCTGACCACTGTGTAGATTTTGTCCAATCTTTTGTTGTAACTGCTATATGGTTTTTCCAGTTAAGAAGGGGGGAAAAGTTAAAATGACAACACTACAACATTCATACTGTATTTTGAGCAATTAGGGTGGGATTTTAGATTTGTATGGGTTGTGAAATAGGCTGCATATGTAAATCTCTTGGGATAATTTCACTTCTAACATTAAAATAACTTTTCAGGACATGAAGGAAGATTTACTTTAAGTTATTCACTTGACAAATGATTTTAATTTTAGGTAATTTCAGCTGTTCATTGAAACTACAATGTTACTCATGAAATGAATCTAACTTTATACCAATTGCATTGGAGTGCAACTTTGATCAGTGAAAATCCTGGAAACATGGGGACTAATGTCACTACTTTATTTATAGTCAAGTAAAAACGTTATAACACCAAAAAATGTTGAACTAACATCTGCGATTGTGCGATGCAACCACTAAATCAAGCCTAACGGGGAGAAAGAAAACACACAAATAAATGCAAATATTAGTACGTCGTGTAATCTTTTCTCAAAGAGAAACCAGTGAAGATAAATGTAGAACATTTGCATAAGGACAAGCGAAAATACTTTGGTACTACATAATCCGGTAATTTCTGTCTTTCACTGGGCTGAGGTCAAAATGGGGGATAAGTGTTCGCCCCTCCTAACAAATGGAAGTTGCAAACGCTTGTCTCGCGCACCCCCACCTCCGGCCTTCCCATTTGGCGAAAAAGTTTTAAAAAAAGGCAGAAATACCCCCACAACATTTCACGCCGGTCGCCCAGAAAGGAGATTTCGGGACTTTTAATGGGCCCCGTCGGAAGGTTAAACCCCTGCGGGACGTTTTTTAAAAGGGCCTTAAAAACCTGTTGCCCACCCCTCACGTCGAGCAGGAGAACGGGGCGCTAATGAACACAAAGACTCGGGCCACCAAAGTTTCCGCTGAACGGCCAGAACGCAACAAAACGCGAATAAAAGTCACCAGTTCTTGAGATAATGGGCCAAAACAGTGTTTTGAACGTAAGCAAGATGGAGTAAATAAGGCTTCAACGGGCATTCTTGTTGCTGTTGGTGGAGGGAGAAGAGAAAAAAACAGAATACCCCGGAGTTACACTTATAACTACGCTTTTATTACCATTGCACCATTTTGTGTTATAAACCAGTGAGTACAGTGATCCAAGCTACGTTAGTAAAACTCTTACATATTGATAGCGGGGGGGGGGGGGGGATTAGCCATTTTAGCTGCAGCCTGGAATGTTGTACCGTTAGATAGAACACACCACCAACGCGTGTCGCCGTTAACGCTTAACGGCTAACGTTAAATACGTGCGTTCCTCGTCAAACCGTCATACTACAGAAAGCCAAATCCCGGGGTCGCCGGGGGGGAGAGGAAAGGGGGGGGGGGGGGTAATTCAGTCCGGCGATATGCTAATGTGCTGTAACAGCTAACGTTATAGCCCACTGAAGTGAACAAAGAAATCTTTTCCACCGCATATAAGCTAACGTTAACCACAGTCGCGATGGTAACAACGCCGCGAGGTCGCTCAGGCCGAAAGGGACGGAGAAAAAAAAATCCAAGACCCCGCTTTTCCCGGCTGTGGCACTCGGTTAACAACTTGAACGATGCGCTTAAAAACTTGACTATTACTCCGGTAACAACGCGACAGGCGACTTCGGTTTGACGTGCATTTGTTGCCCGTGGATGTGTGCGCGTAGACATATTTACCTGGATTCAATTCTATGGCATCCAACGGCGAGAAATCGACGGCTGCAGTAGAGAGAAAAACAAAGTTGGGGATAGGATCCTTCCCCCCGTGGTCCGGACTGCGGGCTCGATGAAAATGAGGAAAGACAATATGAACCGCTCCTCCGTCACCTCGTCTGCTTGTTTTCGTCACGAAACTGAAAACACGTTTTTAACCATAACGCTGAAGCCGCACTGTTTCCTTATTGTGAGAGAAAATGTAACAATTTCATTTTCCAAGTAGACATTTTAACAGCCTCCACATTGTCGGTTGCAATGAAGTGGATATCACTCCGCGGAACAGCCTACGGGGGGACATGGACGCTGGAACATTAGCGACGTCCAATCTCGACTCAAACGGACATAACGAACGCGGCAGGCTTCAGTTATCCTTGTATTAATGCAGCAGTTAATTTAAATAACACAACGCGTCAGTTTGTGGGTGTAAATGCCGCACAAAATGACTATACTTGGCAATTCGCGGGGACCTATGTCGACGCGCGGATGAGGACGGCGGAAAGCCCAACAGCCTAGACTTGTAGAAGATGGAATGATAATATCGGAGGGCGGACCAATGGGATACGACACACATTTGATTGACACGTGGGGCGTCCAACCATATTTCATTATCAGCCTTGAGGGCAGTCTAATTTTGCCTTAGGGTTGCACGCGTTTTAATTTTGTTCTCAAGCCCTGCCTGAGCTACAAAAAATATTCGCGTTTGTTTGATAGTCTAGGAGAAATAGTCCGCCGTCCTTAGTTGTGCTCCTGTGCTAACATTAATAGACCGTAGGAAAGTTTTTATTTTTAGGTATTGTAATTTGCTAAATTCATGGTCAAAAACCTCAGATCATGGTGCAACCTGGCAATGAATAAATACCAAAACGGGCAATATGTTTTATACCATGCACAATTCCATGTAATATTATTTATCATGCATTCGCAATACCCATTAGTATTAGTTTAGTAGGGTTTGTAGTTCGCCTACGTGAATATCTGCTTAATAAGAAGCTCATTTATAACCATACCAGTAGCCCCTCATTTTTTACATCTATAGTATTGCACGCTCACAAGTTATCCAATAGTTATGGCTTGGATTTAGCTTGGTAATAAAGGAAGAACAAAAACATTTGCTGTAAAATGAGTGCAACATGTGTGAATGTGCAAGTGTGAATTTGTATTGATGTGGGGAAGAAAGACTGAAAGACTGTTGAAGAAAAATACTAATAATACTGGTACAATTGCTTTCTTTTGCCAAGCTGGAATCTTGGTGACTTTGCATGCAGCATCTAACTCACCAAAGTGTCCTGGTTTCTGTTTTCTCACGAGCTGTACCTTGGTGGTTATGTAAACAAGGCTGCAGTTACTGTCGGCGTTTGTTTTGAGACGTTCAAAAGAAAACCTCAACTGGTTTGTGGGGAAACAACCTAAATAACATCTGTGCTGGCCTTTACGAGAAAACTCAGCCATCCACTTTGTGGTTCACACACACACAGACTCAGCATGAGTTGGACGCATGCAACTCAAGCACACACCTGTATGTCATTAACAGTGTGACTAAAGACGGGTTACCATGTTATCTTTTTAAAAAAAATAAATGTATAAAAATGTAGGCTACAACAGTAAATTTGACTCGAGAGCAAAGGCAGCTTTGAAATGCATTGTTAAAGACAGATGCAGTTAAAAGCATCTTTATGTTTTTGTTTTTTTCCGACATGGTTAGGAGCATTCAGGCAACGTGAGCACATCAACCTCATTGTGACAAAACTGGTATCATGTCAGAGATTCACTTGAGAAGCTCCTACAGCACACCTGGGGAAAGACGGTGCATGCTTTTGCCACGGAAGTGATCGTATCACAGCTACACGCAAAACATCAGACAATGTTTGGTTTGTTGCCTTTTAAAAAGTAGGACAAATGGCGTGCAAGAAAAACAACATGAAGGGTGTACGATAAGACTCAAGACACCGTAAAAATGCTATATTTAGAGTGAAACTACATCTTCGTTAACCCTAAATGTGTACCCTCCTTGCCACCCACTCTTTCCTGGGTTCTCTCTTCTTCCAGATGACAGCTTAGTAAATGGGTTACCCCCGTGCAGCCACCCACGCATCAGGTACAGTATGAAAACCTGGGGCATCCTGTTATGACTTCTTGTTTCCTGTTTCCTGCAAAAAAAATAAAGCCCCCTCTCTCTTTCAAACACATGCAACCAGACTCCACCACTTGTCACATAGAGCAGGCCTGGCATCAGCTGTTATAACACGCAATTGCCACATGCAGCAATTTGAGTGTGATATTGTATTGTAAATATAGTATTTGGGTGTTCAGTATTCAAAATATTAATATCAAACGTATTCAGTGGTGTGGTGTTTTTTTGTGATTATTCACAAACAAGACCGTCTAATAACTAGGGGCATTCGTGACTGGGTATGACGGACATCAACGTTGTCGTGGCGACTGTGCAGCCCGGCGAAATTCTGCTGCATTGAGAGCAAGTCATTATGCTATAAGGTAACAAGCGCAGCTGTGTTTCCCCATTCTTCACAACATTTAATTTGTTTTTATTCCTTGTATACACATTCTCATTTCACATGCCAAGGAGGGAGGAAGACGTACAAGTGTCAAGGGACCACTGAAACGACGATAACAGCAGTGTGTGCTCATGTGTGAACTGCAGGCGCCCCGTTCTCCAGAAATATGAAAATAACACTGTTTGTGACACACAACGTGCTGCACACACCCTGTCGAGATACCTGAGCATTTCTCTCAACGGGAGTCGGCCACATCACTCTTAATGGGCAGAAATCTCTGGTCTGCCATGCCGAATGCTTAGTGATGGCGTACATGGTTAGAACACGATTGTGACATGCATGCTTCTTACAGAATTTGTTAAATATCAGGTTCGGTTCGGTGTTGTCATCTTTATTTTTTATATTGATGTCAGTCTGAAAGCATTAATGTTAAGTATTTTCTTTGGTTAAATAAGGCCTTCACGTTCTATACTCACTACTCTTTCTTGTTTTTCTTACGAGCAAAAGCACAATAGCATCGAGTTCTTTTTCGTTTTTTAGCTCATCCTCCCCTCCCCCTTTTTCTTGCAGATTTGAATTCATTAGCAATCAAAGAGCCACTGACAAACGCCCAATCTTAATTACCCTCTCATTTGCATATTTGCATATTAATGACTGCAGACTTTGCTGTTTTTCTGCTGCAGTAGTCCCCCTCCCATCAACATTGCTCCGACTAGCCACCCCACACATTGCAACACTACGGCTTTCCATCAGCTTGACGCCTCACATTTCATCCGCAAGTTGACAAGACATTCGAGGGAAGACATTTCCTTATTACTCCAGAAACGAGCCAAACAGATGAATCATTGTGTTCGGAGTTTAAATGGAGAACTAATGTTTTCAACGGGGCTTTAATTCACGGTCCCGCTTTTCCTTTCAGTCAGCATGAACATGCGTTAACTTGGTTGCAGCAATGTAAGCACAATACACCACACATACAGTACTAACTATATTTTTATATTTGTGTTGTGCAGCATACTTTTGTTAGTCAACTAAGTCCTCAGTTCATTTAATGTGAGTGCTTCCCCCTTCTGGTGAAATAAGTGGATAAACAGTGAGGTGGTACTCAGGCAAAAACAGACGTAATCTTACAATACATGGTAATTTATTGACAAATCAATGACAATACCATTCAAACATCTATATTGTTACTTAAGAGAAGGAAGTAGATAAATAGAAAAAAAGAAATGATGGATAAAAACGCCCGGATTCTGCTGCGACACAGGATGCACTTCAATGGCAAATCCATGTCCTGTTGTTCACATCTTAGCAAATACAATGCAACAATAATTTGCTTCCACTGAGACTGCCGCTTTCTCACGTGATGAAAGCCGTCCTATTGCAGCAGGAACTGTCCAGGGATCAATCTCTATAATCTTTTCAAAAAGGCAGCCTCTACCAGACTGTATCTGACGCTAATGGGAACACATGTTAACAATCCCAACCGGCAAAGGAAGCAGAGGCTCCATTTACGGTTGCAACTTCTTTTACATTTTTTGGCTTTGACGCAAGGGTCATGTTAAAATATATTAAACATTGTGCTTCACCCTTAGACATCTCAACGTTATTTAGAAATCAGTCACATCTCCAATTGCAAAAAACATCCTAGACTCAATCATCTCTCTAAAACACAAGACACCTTGGGTGCATAAGCCAACACGTTTTCATAAAATAAACGCTTTCTTACATTTCTAAATATGTCTGCATAAAATATATTAAAAAATATTTATACATGCATCGGTCTGTACGGATGCACAACCGTGATGTTAATACTCGCGCTGTACATACGGAGTCTTTCCTGGTGCACTCAGTGGAGTTAATTTGACATAGCAAACAGGATGCGTATGTGGTTGTGAGGTTTCAGGCAGCGGCTTCTCCATGTTCTTACATGTACATACTGTGTGCATGAATGAGTGTGTGTGTGTGTGTGAGATTAGTCTGCAGTGCGCGCTGGACTTTTGGGTTGGTTCAGTCCCATGGTTTTACAAAGCCAACCGGCAAAGTCCACCTCCTCCACCTCAGACCGCTTGATAAACATATGGTTCTGCAACAAAACAATCAATACAAATAGCACACTGGATATTAAAAACACAATCGTCAAACAGAGCAAAGTTCTCTAATGGTCGCTCTCACTTTAAGGGTCGTGAGAATAACAGTTGCCTTCACAAAATGTAAAAGAGTTCAACCAACATTTGTGATCTAAAATTTTTCCAGAGAAAATGTGGTAGCATGAATTAGAATTCTGAAGCCGTGGTCCACATGAGGACACTCACCGTCAACATTTTCAAGTCGGCCCTGTCAGCTGGATTTTTGATGAGGCTGAAAATGACAGAAGAGCTGACAACTTCCTTCGTCCATCGATACAAAAAGATTATTTGTGTGTGAAAAGAACAAATTAACTATTTTCAGGGCTAAAATGTCGTCTTACCACTTTGTCACAAAGTCCTGGAAATCAGAGGTGAAAACACCATGTGGGAGTTTGGGAGGAGGCTGAAACGCAGCAGAAAGTTGAATGAACATGTCAATTGATTTTGTAAGGACGACACTAAATACTTTATGGAACCAGGGAAGAGTTTTTAGATGTTCCTTGGAAAACGTCTTGGATTCTTACCTCATTTACTATGTAGTCCAGTAGTTCAAAGATGGCCATGGCAGGACCATGACCTGGAAAAAGAGCGTGAGGAAACTGTGTTTTATATTAAATATTTCAAGCAAGACTGAGGTAAAAACAATATTTTACCAGCCACACTATCAGTATGATTAAGCAAATGGAATTTTACACAGTTGTGAGCGTTGCTCACCGCTGACAGGTCTCCCCGATGATCTCGGTCTGGGCGAAGTGCTGTGCGTCTCTCCTTCGCTACCACTCAAGATGGGACGTCCAAATATTGCCTCCAGTTCTTTGGCATCTGGAGGAGGGATGGGGTAGCGTCCGATGGACATCTCCACAAGGGAGAGCCCCATGCTCCACACATCTGACTGCACAGAATAGTGGGTTCCCTGCAATCTCTCAGGCTATCCAGCAAACACACAGCAAAATAAACACATTTAATCCAGAAATATAGGTTACAGTTGCGTACTGCACGAGTCTTAAATGACCTGAAGTCGAATGAATAAGACATTGTTTATTTCTAATACAGTAAAGTGGAGCAACTAAACTGTGATGATCTTTTTAAGGCGTAATTCAGACGTACCGACATGTAGGACCTCGTGCCAACAAAAGAATTGGCCAGAGAGTCTATGAGCTGCCCGCTCACACCGAAGTCACACAGCTTGATCTCCCCCCGTGAATTCACTAGTATATTTGAAGGCTTAACATCTGGGGGTTAAAAAGATATAAAACAACGTTACCGGGCTGGCGTTTAAACTCAATACAATGGACTTTGCAATTGTATACTATGCAGTAACCAATCAACAAAGAATGAGTACCTCTGTGCATAATTTGATGTTTTTCTCTTAGGTACACAAGTCCTCTCAAAACCTGTTTGGAAGAAAAAATTCACACACAATAATCATATAAAGCCGTAATGTGGAAATAAGTCGGAGACAACCAAAAGACCCGTCATGGGCGTGTGTGAGTGTGTTTTTATTTTTTATATTAACGTCATTGTTTCTTTTGAGCCCAATACAGTCAGATGAAAGAGTGATAACAGTATGGAAGATCTTGATCACCAAACATGTAACACCACATAACATTACAGATGTAGAAGATAACCATAAACTTACAGCGATGCTCACTTGGCCCAGAATCTCTTCTGGGATCCTTTTTGCGTTTTTCAGCACCTGATCCAGAGATCCACCATCCTGTACAGTTAAGGGAGATACTGAACAATACTGCTTCCCACGTCTGGTCCGTCTAGACCCCACCCACTATCACGGCCATCCTTATAGCAGCGCAGCCCAGCCCATCGGTTTCTCCACACAGGGGGTTGAGGCCATAGGAATGACTACTGTGCCCGGCCGGGCTTCACGGCGAGCCCAGCCGTCAGTGCTTCACCTGGCTCCAGATGGGGGCCCCGGACTTCCTCCGGGACGGGTTGCTCCTTCCTCTCCCCCTTTCTCGTAGGATCTTTGTGAACCATTCTTAGTCTGGCCCGTCGCATTAGACCACTTGGTGAAGGGTAACCGCACCAGGAGCACCAGGCTCCAGACAACACAGCCCCCAGATTCATAGACACACAGAAGCCGCTCCACCACAATAAGGTGATGGTTCCCCGGAGAAGGAGGCAAAGGTTGTGATACAAATCTAAATAAAAGCTTATCCTGTCTAAAACAGTATTCCAAAGGAAAAGAAAATGTCTTCTCCATTATTGTTTATGTTCAGTGAGCACATTTACTGAGTAAGCACTTGTCTTCTGCAGAACTCGTTGATCTGGGAGAATTTGAGATTTGCATTTGAACTCTTTATCAATTGATCATATTTCAAGATTAATATTTTTATCCAGTGCCACATTCCTTGAACTACGCCAAAATGCCCATCTATGAGCCTGTCAGTAAAAGGTTGAGCGCATAAGATAACAAACGTGTAAATGGGAAAAAGACGATAACATCTCTTTGTGGAGAAGTTGACGAATACAGAAATATCTTTAATTTCTAGCAAAAGACATTCCAATGTTCTCACCATGTGCTCCATGCAGATGCTGATCTCTCCATCGCTGTAAAACGCCCCATAGAATCCCACAATGTACGGAGAGTTGCACTCATGCAGCACCTGAAGCTCTCTGATGATTTGGTTTCTGAATGCAGGTTTAATTTCAAGATGAATAAGCTGAACAGAAAAGAGAATGTTTATCTTGAATGGGTTTTACTGCATGATCAGTTTGATGTTTTATTACCAGTTTGGGCATGACTTCCTGTACAGCAGCAGCCATTTGATCACATTCATATCATTAGTTTAATTGGTAGCTTACCTTTCTGGCCATGATTATTCCGGAAGATTTATGGCATTCCTTATTGACGACTCCTCCGTTGCCTGCGCCCAGCTCGCAGACGCGATGGAAGTCGTCGTCTCTCAACTCACCCACTTTGGCCTTTTGGGTAAGAAAAGCTTCTAACCTCTTCTTCTGTTGTTCATCCATGTCCAACTCTTCCAAAATGAGTTTAAGCGCTTCTAAATTGGCCCTGAGAAAAAACAACAAGGAACATAATTAAAGCATCTTCCCTAGAAACGACTGATATTTCGTTTTTTACAGTATGTCAGTGTGGTGAGTAGAATGACTTACTCAGACGCAGCATCAGTGTTGGGGAAGGTGGATGAACCATTCCCAGCAGGAGCGATGTTTAAGGGAACCGGTCTCTTCTTAGGGGCCATGTTCACTTGTGGATTCACTTGATTGATTTGAGTGTTTTCTTTTCTTTACAGTTTTGACAACTGATAATTGAACGATTTTAACCGAGCTGGAAATGACTGAAGAAAGGTGTCAGCTATGCTGCCTGACTAACTGTCCTGTAAGTGAGCTGTCAGTGAGCAGGTGGGACAGATAACAATGGTAAATGGAACCTAACAGAAGTATTGGGTTCAACGTTTAAAGCTCGGCCCCAGACTGCTTAGGTTATGTGTCTCCGAATCAAAATACTTCTGTAAATTACTGTAAATTACACAAAAACAGGCACTACGACGCCGTCGGCTGCCCTCGTAGCTGGATTACAGGGACGCTAGCTAGCTAACGCGAAATGATTTGTTTTGAATGATGAGGCGTAACGGAAACGTTACTCACGCCGTTAAGCACGATGACTAGCATTATGGCCACTGTCCTGAACCTAAATATGTGGATTTTAAAAGATTCCAGGCTGAACAATCAACAGCGTGGCGTCAAACTAAAATATTGCAAAACCGTAGGCATCAGCAGCGGCACTTGAAGTTAGCCGACTAGCTTCATCTGCTAACGTTAGCTAGCTGCGTTAGTACCACTGTTGACGCTAGCTGAACAGACGCCGTGACGGCGTCGTGTCCCCAATCAGGTGTTCCAGTTAGCAACACCCGACCAATGGAGCAGGAGTGTCCGTCTATTACTTTGCCCCTTTATTTCCTCCAGCAGGTCGGTTATATGGTCGCTACAGACACCGGTCCGAGTAGCAGAGACGGGGATCCAGGCCCAGTACTTGACTCTGCCTCTCTGATTGGATTAACGTTAGCACACGCTACTTGTTTTGACCCGAGACAATCTCACTCATCCTGCCACCGTTTAACCAATCAAACAGACGATAGCAACGCGCGTCAGCCAATCATAGGCAGAGCAGGGCGGGTCCTCATTGCTTGTTGCATATAACGGAGAAGTTTGCCTTTAAGACTTTTATTTGGAAACGTCCGTTTATGCAACAACTGTTCTTAGCTAGGTTGAGTCAAACATCATGATCTTGCAGAACTTTCTGAAGGCCAAACTACCTTTTACTTTACTTGTTTTTGCTTACCATCCTATAAAACACGTAAAAAAAATGACAGTTAGAATATAGTTCCAAGCATATACTATGTTGTGTCCTTGCAGTGTTTACTACTGGCCCCACCCTCCACTATCTACTGCTCACAGTTCCTTTTCAATGTGCTCTGTTACAAATTCATATTTGGAACAGCACAGTCCATGCACGACCTAATTCTAGAGATATTATTCAACCAGTGCTGTTTAAGCAGAATTTTAATGGCTGCTTTCAAATTAATCCAATAGGAATAATTATTCAACAGTATTTAATTTTGTGTCATTTTTTGTGTCAGCACTGTGGCTGACACAAAAATAAAATAATACTAGTAACCATATCATATGACTAAAGCAAGTGCTATGCAGCGGTTTTGTTGTGCAACCATGTGTTGTACAATGACAATAAATAATCCCTGAACCTTGATTCTTTAAATATGGATTTTCTAAAATAAACTAACTGCTTCAGGAGATGTAACCGAGTTGCCAGCTTTCATTATTTAGAAACAACACAGATACAAATATATTCAAGATTACATAAATGAAAACACCTGAGAAGCTTAGTTCCTTCTCATAAACATCATTGATGTCTGTCCAACTACACTTCAGAAAACAAACAACTGCATTTATGTATATTCGCTGCACTGTTGTGTGGTTTTAT